>NC_083405.1:8462215-8644110 GCF_020745735.1 Hemiscyllium ocellatum
TTCCACTGGACACTCCAACCATACGTTACATAATGGAGCAGTTCTCATCTCTCCAACAGTCCTTCTGAATGACATACTCCTCATGCTCAGCATAAAAGAATTAAATACGTCTGTACCTCTTAATGCTGAATCCCTTTCCTGCTATTCCTGGCCTTGGCCAGTAAACCTTACTCTCACAGGTATATATTTTAAGAAGATCCGCACATTCTTCACAATCTCTCACAAAACCAAACTTTGATTTCTGATTCAATCATCATCAGCAGCCATTTCAGCCTTCTGTCTTGCCGTTGTTACTCTCGCTCTTGCACAACGAGTTCTCATGACTGCAAAGTGAATTGTTGAACTTCGCAAAAATAAGAATCAAGAATCTCTCTAGAGTGCCATATTTGCTCTGTTTTTAATGCCCTTCTTCACATTCAAAATCACTTTGTTTGATTGTTTCAAACTCAATGTCTTAACCAGGAGCTTTTTTTAGATTCCAGTAACGCTGTCCTTCGCTTCTGGCCCACTCATATGCACTTCGGATGGCTTTCTTCACCATCCCATACTGGCCAATACTCCACTGATCGGGATCAAATACCTACCACTCTGTGTGGATCAACTAAATCCACATGGCCACTGATCACTGCATTTGTTTACCACATTCTCAAATGAAATTAAAAAGGCTTCCCCATTACACACGCATATACACTCTCTCACACTCAAACCCCCAAGCCAGACAGACATACACACAGACAGACACAAAGACCCACATGCACACATACATTTTTGTGGTGAATTTGTACTTGCAGAGTTACATTGTACTTTGCTCAAAAACTGCATGAATACAGTAAAACTCTATATCTGACTTTTTAGGTAGAATCGATCTGCACATCATGGCATAGACAGAGAACACAGGGCGCTAACACCTTCGACATATTGTCTAACTAACCCAATTGTTTCAGTTAACCTGAGAATGCAACTGTTAAAAAAACGTTTTTGATTTACACACGGAAGAAGCTAAACTATCATGTTATTCGAACAGATGAAAGACTCAACAGACAATCAAGGTAATTTTCAATGTGCAATTTCAGTTCCATCATACTGTAATTTTTTTCTATAAATGCTGTGCCTTACAATTTTGTCCTCCACAATCAACTGAAGAAGGTGCAGCTTTCCGAAAGCTAGTGTGCTTCCAATTAAACCTGTTAGATTATAACCTGGTGTTGTGTGACTTTTAACTTTGGACACCCCAGTCCAACACCAGCATTTCCAAATCATGATTACTATGAAGTGGAATCGTATTAATTGTTCTCCTGTACTCTGGCACCTTCCCTATGGCAAGATTCTAATTAAATTAATGTTAGAGGTCATCTCGCCACGTTATTCATGCTCCTCGCAAGCATTATTGTGAGATTTTCTCTAGATCTCCCGTTATGCATGTGGAGTAGAGAAGGACAATGATTTTAAACAATGCTGTGTATTACCCTAGAGAGCTGAGACTGCTCTAAACTGGGTGGGAACCTTTCAGCAGCCTGGTAATGTTTTTGCTCCCTCTGTACAGGATCATAGAGAGATCACATTGGAGTAGTGTGGAAAGTTTTTTTTACTCAATGAAGAAAGTGTATTGTTATATTGGAAGGAGCTCAGAGATAGTTCCCTCAACTGCTTCCTGCAAAGAAAGTGTCTTAGGATGGAGAGATAGCAGGAACGTGGAACGTGGTGGGCGGCACGGTGGCACAGTGGTTAGCACTGCTGCCTCACAGCGCCTGTAGACCCGGGTTCAATTCCCAACTCAGGCGACTGACTGTGTGGAGTTTGCACGTTCTCCCCGTGTCTGCGTGGGTTTCCTCCGGGTGCTCCGGTTTCCTCCCACAGTCCAAAGATGTGCGGGTCAGGTGAATTGGCCAAGCTAAATTGCCCGTAGTGTTAGGTAAGGGTAAATGTAGGGTATGGGTGGGTTGCGCTTCGCGGGTCGGTGTGGACTTGTTGGCCCGAAGGGCCTGTTTCCACACTGTAAGTCTAATCTAATCCTTCTCATCAAATGTAGACAATGCCTGCATATATCTAAACAGAACCCCATCAGGCTTTTGGCTACTAAAGGTTGCTCATCCTCACTATCCTCCTCATCCATCCTACGATCTACCTTCATCTCCATCTTCTATGTCAAATTTCCTCTCTAATTATCAACTTTTGAAGTTGAAAATCTCTGGTTCTCTTCTCTCCTTTTCTCTCTTTATTACTTCATTTCCTTTTCTTTTATTTCTACTTCTCATTTTTATTTAAATGGTTTCAATTCGCTCTCATGTTCAAGGCGCCTCATTTCAAATTGAATTCGAGCCATTTCCAAAGAGTCTGATGGCGGTTCCACCAAATGTAATTGCCGAGCTAAAGCTGTAATTATCTCTCATTTTCTCACAGACAAGCACAACCCCAACTCCAGCTTGTCTGTCAATTGCTACAGCTTTGCCTTCGTTACATTTTGTAAAACCCCCAACTTCACTTCTTCCACACCCAGAGAACTCTCAGTGATGGAAAGAATCTTTATACACAAAACACGTTTTAAACCAACCGAATTCAACATCCGGAACAACTACCATACGTGACTTTTGAACCCAATAGCCTCCATTGCATACTCTCCAGTGTCTGCATGAGAGTTTTCCGGATGCTCTGGTTTCCTCCAACAATCTAAAGATGTGCATATCAGGTGAATTGGCCATGCTAAATTGTTTCTGGTTTTCAGGAATGTGTGGGTTAGATGGCTTAGTTGGGTAAATGTGTAATAATAGGGTAAAGGAATGTTTCTGGGTAGGTCACTCCTCGGAGGGTCAGGTGGACTTGTTGGGTCAAATGGCCTGTTTGCACATTGTAGGGATTGTAATTCAAACCCAATTTTGTATTATCGATTTAGAACCAGACAAGAAACCCCAGTTTGCCATAGACCAACCAGACTGCCTCAAACTATTTCAAGAAAGTCGCTTGGATGCCAACATTTTCTTATTTTAAAGGCAGATGCGAAGTGGAATTTCCAGATATGATGCTACTAGCCAAACCACTCACCATTAATTAAAACACAATATATGTAAACACTCTAATGAAAATCCATACAAAATGAAGAGTATTTGAGCATAACTTAACTATTGGAAACCTTAACTGAACAATGGATAAAAAACCGTCTACAAATGAACTGTTCCAATATACTAACATCACCTAAACACACCCCATGGTAACAAGGAGCATTCAGACATGCAGTTCTCCAATCCAGGAGGAAACAGCATCAAGTGAAGCTTCAGAGAATAGCAGTTAGGGATAATTTACTGAAGCTTCCAACCTTTCTGGGACACAAGCACCTAATGACTTACAGCTATAAGGAAAAAACTAGAAAGCCTGGTCTATGCGAGCTGGCCATTGTTACTACTATTTATTAAAAACCCCAAAACCCTGAAAGTTATTTACTAGAGATGTTTACAGTAGGCAGTTTGGAATTTAAGATCTCTTTTTAAAAAAATATAAAATATCCGTTTTTTTAAAAAAAAGTGACAGCATTGTCAGACATTTTAGATGCCTTGTCGTTTAGTCAATGGGTTACTGATCGCAAGATCACCTGAGTTGGCAAACACAGGGACACTCCAAGTTACAAGGATGTGTCGCATGAAATCTGAAACACGCCTGTCCATGGGCCATCACATGGGACATACCAGCCATGTAAGACAGCCTGACACACATCATTTCATTGTTTCTGAGCTACACAATGCCAGCACTCGATACAAAGTATAGACAAAACCCAAGGCCAGGGAAAGATACAGAGGGACAGAGATTCACATTAAAGACAGAAACAGACAGTTAATTAACTGAGAGGAGGTTGTGTAAATATGGGGAAAATGACATGGCAGTGGGACTAACTGGAGAAGTGAGATCTTCGAGAGTAAAATTACAAGAATGAGAACATTGAATAAAGGCATTGTCAGATCAGCTGAAATGGTTTGCTACACCAAATTCTGAATCTGCTTCACAGAACACCACAAACAACATAAACTGGGACAAGATGACAGCTCAGCATGGAGAGCTGTGCATACCATGCGAGTGTGTTGCTCAGTAAACTGCACTATCTGTCCAGTATGGAGAGCATATGCTAACTATACTCACATCAGATTACTGTTTCCAATGATAGTGCGTGTGTGCGCGCGATAGACGTGGTTGAATGCGAAACTCATTGTTTGAGAAGGCTCGCACATGGAGGAAACTATTTTAATTACAAATAACTGGCAGGCTTTTGGATAATTGACAGAGAGAGAATGAGAGAATTTTCATGGACAGATGAGGTAACGTGTTTGAAAATGTTCAAATAAAGGCATTGCCATGAGAATAGCAATATATATCCGCATGCACATGAATGACAGATGGGAGGTTGGTGTGTGTTCGAATCAGATTTGCTTCAACAGGTTTGAAGCCAGAAGCGTCAGCAGCAGATTATTAACTTCATTAAGACTGTATTTTATAACTCTAAGTTCAAACAGGAGATGGAATAAGCCAGTGAGATACATTGTAGAGTGGTGAGTATTTCAAGTTAGAAATGGACAGGGCATGGTGTCAGGAATCAGCTCATGATCAAAGGGATCTCCTACAGTTGTGACTTGTCTGCTTCAGCCGCAGATATTTGCCAGGGATGGGTTGGGAATACTGGAAGGAAGTGGAGTTTGTAACCAGAACAGTAGGCAGTGACCTCCATGCTCTTAATATTTAAATAACAAAGGCGACGATACAATGCATTGCGGTTCTCCACTGAAACTGAGTAGGTCAACATAGAGACTCATGAGTAACATTGCCAGAGCCGAGGAGGCAGTAATTGAACACCTTCATTGATGTAGTTAGTAGTGGTCTGGAGAATGAATATCTGAATTCAGAGTTTCAACAGGAACAATAACAGTGGCAAGACGTGTAGACTGTATGAAAGAACAGTAATACAGTCATAACTAGTTTATAGAAAAAAATGGACAGTGACACTTACCAGGAACACCAACGACAGCCAGGAAGGGATAATAAAAATATTGAATAATGCAAAGAGCGTAATAGATCCGCGATGATAATGACAACCAATCAAATGCAGAAAGATACCAAATATTATCGGATAAACTCCTGCCTATTGTTGGAATATTCCAGTCTAATATTCTCAGATTCTGATCCATTGTTGGAACATTCCAGTCTAATGCTCTCAGATACTGATCTCTCCTCCCCCTCTGTCTGGATCTGCTGATCAGTGCTGTCGGTGATGGTCCCGCTCATGTTATGGGATAACACAATAAAAGGCGCCCAATTATTATTAAAAGATGGAAACCCTCCACTGGGATAATTAGAATCCATGGAGATTGGCATTAATCACAATCACTGAACAAATAGGATCAGTCAACCAGTTCCATACATCACTTTTAATATCACTATAAAAGGGACCATTTACCGGTTTTGGATGGAGTGGATGAGGGTTGCTGAGGGATGGACCATAAATCTTTCAATTTTTATTTCTTTTTCCTTGCATACGAGATTATTAACAGAACACTGCAGGGGTCTATATGTGTTCCACTCAGTTTATGAAAGGAAGCAGTTATAAAATAACACATCGGCTACATTAAAAAAAACGTCAGGTGGGCAAGTTTCTAGATGCCTTAACCTACCATATGATACTTATTGACCAGTGTGAGGCTACGCCGGATTTTAAATGCACTGTTTTCAAATCCTTTTATAACCTTGAGACAGGGAACTGAGACTGCTGCTCAGCAACAGGCCGAAGCAATTCTGTCCCTATGGGCCTCTTACAGAAGGATAGGAGAAGGCCATTCAGTCCATATTAGCCTGTTGTTACTTGAAAAGGTGGAACTCTGGAATATTAGCACACTTTACCAACAAAATCATTCAAAAATAAAAGGATTTGTTGCTGCAGCTGTATGAGGTGTCACTGAGAGGGCAACTGGAATTCATTGTTTCTGTAACTGAGAAGGGATGGTCCTCCATCAGATACAGTTTACTGGCTGCTTGTAATCCAGGGGTTGATGTGCTATTTAATGTCTCGTGGCTGTTATACAGGGACAGGAGGGTCCCATGCAGCCTCTCGATCCTGTTACAGAGGGGAAAGAAGTGTTTATTAAACATTTCAAGTCTGTTACGCATAAATATTACGTTTAAACTAGTTATGGAATAGGAAAGACCTGATGTAAACAATAAAGTTCTAACTTTGAACAAGACCAATTTTGAAAGTGTTAGGTGAGTCCTGTGAAAGGCTGATTGGGATACCCTATGGACGGGTAAAGGGATGGTTGGAAAATGCAAGACAATCAAAACTTGGTTTTAGAGAGTCCAGAGCCAACGTGTTCCCATTAGTGAGAGAGGCAAAGCTGGTGGGTGCAGGGAGTGCTGGATGGCTAGATGTATTGATGCTCTGGTCAAGATAAGGAAGGAGGCATATGAGCTGGAATCAAGTGGATCCCAAGAGGAGTTTTAGGGCAGTAAATGTAATGTCAACGAGGAAATCGGGCCAGAAAAATGTGAACACAAGTTGACTTTAGAAATAGGGTTAATGAGGTATTGAAGAAATTCTACAAATCTTTTAATGGCAAAAGATTAACTTGGGAGAGAATAGGTCACCTTAAAGATCAGTAAGCCTACATATGTATGGAACCACAAGAGATGGGAGGGATATGAAACGAGTAGTTCTCCTCAGTATTTAATGTGGAGGGAGTTACAAGAGCGAGAGAATGAAGAAATATATAATGATAACTTGAAAAGTGTCTATATTACAAGGACGTGTTGGACATTTTAAAACACATAAAGATGAACAAATCCCTGGGACTGATCAGTTATATCCCAGACGTTTGTGGGAAGCTAGGAAAGCCATTGCTCTGCATTTTGCTGATGTATTTGTATCATTGATTTCCACAGGTGAGGTGCCATAGTACTGGAGGGCTGCTAATGTAGTGTCATCATTTAAGAAAGGAAGGAAAAACCAGGTAACTATAGACTGGCCAGCCTGACGTCAATGGTGACTAAATTGTTGGAGGGGTTTTTGAGGGAAATGATGGATATGCATTTGGAAAGACAAGGACAGAAGAGGGCTTTGTACATTGGAGATCACGTCTCACTGACTCGGTGGAATGTTTTGAGGAAGTGATGAAGATGATTGATGAAGGCAGGACAGTGGATGTTGTCTTTATGGAATTCAGTAAGAAAACCAAAATGTTCTACATGGTAGACTGGTTAGCAAGGTCAGACTGCCTGGGATCCAGGGAGAGCTCGCCATTTAGATCCAACATTTTCTGGAATATTGGAGACAGGGCGTGACAGTGGATATTTGTTCATTAAACTTGGAGACCTGTGACCAGTGGTGTGCCACAAAGGTCAACAGTGAGTCCACTGGCTCTTGTCACTTACACAAATCATTTGTATTTGAGTATATGATGTATGGTCAGTAAGCTTGTGGATAATTCCAAATTTGGTGGTGTAGTCGACAGTGAAAAATGATATCTCCGAACAAAGTGAAAGTTGATTAGGTGAGCCGAGGGGTGGCGGATGGAGTTAAATTTAGATAAATGTGAGATGTTGCATTTCGGCAAGACAAATCAGGGCAAGACATGTAGGTAGGGTTCTGTCGAAAGTTGCCACTCAAAGAGAACTCCATTGAAATTATAGAATTCCTCCAGTGACGAAACAGGCTATTCGGCCCATCGAGGCCACACCGACCCTCAAAACAGTATCCTACTGGAGAAACCCCTACCCTGTCCCTCTGATCCTGCATTTCCCGTGGCTAATCCACCTCGCCCATGCATCCTGGGTACTTGTGACAATTTAGCATGGCCAATCTACACTTGCCGGTATATCTTTGTACTGGGGCAGGAAAACGTAGCACCCGGAGGAAACGCACGCAGACATGGGGAGAATGTGAAACCCCACACAGGCAGTCATTCAAGGATAGAATTAAACCCAGATCGCTCTGCTCTGAGGTAGCAATGCTAACCACTGAGCTACTGTGTCACCTTGTGGTGCAGGTTCTCCGTTCTTTGAAAGTGCCGTCACAGGTAGACAGCGTAGTGAAGAAGGCAATTCGTGATCTTTCCTTTATTGGTGCGTGCTTTGAGTCTCAGTGTTTGTACAGGACATTGGTTTGGCCACGTTTGTAATATTGCCTTTAATTCTGGGCTCCCTGCTGTCGGAAAGATGTTGTCAAACTAGAAAGGGTACAGAAGAGATTTAAAAGAATGTTGCAGGTGTTGGAGAATTAGAGTTACAGGGAGAGTTTGAATAGGCTGGGAGTATTTTCAAGTGTTGTGGCTGAGGGGTGACCTTAAAGAGGTTTATAAAATCACAAGGGGCATAGATAAGGTAAACAGTTACCCCAGGATAGGCGAGTCGAAAATTACAGGACAAAGGTTTAAGGTGAGAGGGGAAAGATTTATAAAGGGAAATGAGGTACAACACTGTCAAAGAGAGACTGCTGTGTTTATGGACTGAACACCCAAAAGATGTGGTGGAGGCAGGCACAGTTACACCATTTAAAAGGCATGGGAATGGGTACGTGTATGGGAAGGGTTTAGAGGGATATGGACCAAGTGCTGGCAAGGGGGACGAGATTAATTTAGGATATTTGGTCAGAATGGACGACTGGATCGAAGGGTCTTTTTCCGTGCTGTACATCACTGAGACTCTTGTCCCTCTTGAGTGTGTAACACAGGAACAGGAAGAGGCTATCCAGGTTCTGAATTCTGTCAGTCAGCTTGTTTGCTCAATTACTGACAAAAATACATCATTCAGATTTTGATGGTGTTTTACAGCAACAGGAGAAAGACTTTTAGTCAAGAGAAGCTGTAAGGAATGTGAAGAGACCATTCAGTCCCTCAATTCCATTCCACAGGAGCAGCAGTTGAGCACAGAGCGATTGGAGCCTGTTGGTCAGTATTAAGAGGACGACATCGATTTTCACAAACTTGGGATCAGGAGGCATCACTCAGTTGCTCAAGACTTGGAACTGGAGGCAGTCACTCAACAGCTCGAGACTGGGACACAGGAACAGGAGGCAGTCACTCAACTGCTCGAGACTGGGACACAGGAACAGGAGGTAGTCACTCAACTGCTCGAGACTGGGACACAGGAACAGGAGGCAGTCATTCAACTGCTCGAGACTGGGACACAGGAACATGAGGCAGTCACTCAACAGTTAGAGACTGGGACACAGGGATAGGAGGCAGTCATTCAACCTCTCGGGACTGGGACACAGCAACATGAGGGCGTCATTCAACCTTTCGAGACTGGGACACAGGAACAGGAGGCAGTCATTCAACAGCTCGAGACTGGGAAACAGGAACAGGAGGTAGTCACTCAACTGCTCGAGACTGGGACACAGGAACAGGAGGCAGTCATTCAACTGCTCGAGACTGGGACACAGGAACAGGATGTAGTCACTCAACTGCTCGAGACTGGGACACAGGAACAGGATATAGTCACTCAACTGCTCGAGACTGGGACACAGGAACAGGATGTAGTCACTCAACTGCTCGAGACTGGGACACAGGAACAGGAGGAAGTAACTCAACTGCTCAAGACTGGGACACAGGAACATGAGGGAGTCACTCAACTGCTCGAGACTGGCACACAGGAACAGGAAGAAGTAACTCAACTGCTCAAGACTGGGACACAGGAACAGGAGAGAGTCACCCAACTGTTCGAGACTGGGTCACAGGAACAGGAGGGAGTCACTCAACTGCTCGAGACTGGGTCACAGGAACAGGAGGCAGTCAGTCAACTGCTCGAGACTGGCACTGGGAAATCTGGAGTCTTGTGAGTCCCCAGGATCCTGTTACTCAGGAACAGCAGGAGGTGACTCACTCCCCACCAGCTTTGGGCACTGGCGGGGTGGGGGGGGTGGGGGTGGGGGAGGTGGAGTTTGCCTGTTACAAAGAGAAATAGATGAATAACTTGCATTCGTCCTCCACATAATCCTGCCCCACCATTCATTAAGAGCACGGCTGATCTGATAGTGATTCCCTCATTCCATTTTACGGAGACCCCGCTCTCTGCAGCCTCTGCTCCATTTGTTGGTCACGTTGCAGACCCAGATGCTGTAACCACAGATTTCATCACTCATCCAGAGGGTCAGGTCTAATCAGATGAGTCAGGATTTGAAGGGTCCAGTCACAAGAATGAAAACACAAAATAAAGGCGTTGCCAGATGTTTAGTTCTCTCACATTTGCAATCCAACTCACATAACCAACCCATCCATTGTACGTTCAGGATGGAGCACCGTATAGATCCAGCTAGCGTACTGCTGAAAGCAACCCAGCAATGTCCAGAGTGGAATTCTGTGCAGCCCACACCGATGCTTGATCTATAATCCTGGGCTAAATGTCCAGAATGAGGATCTGTGCAGACCGCACTGGTTCATCCATATATAAACCCAGACTGTTGCATTGTTCGGTAACACAGTGATATATCACTGCCCAGTGTGGGGAAACTTGCAGCCAATGCTGGCAGTGACAGGATGCGTAGCTCCCATTCATTCACAGCTTTATATCTCCATTGCGCCTTGACAAGCGGTGCTGTGGGTGTGAAAATCACTGAAAGTGAGAGATGTAAATTGAAACAGTTTCAATATCAATAGTTCCGATTCAGGCGCATACCACTCCAGTGTTTAAAGATGAAACAACTGAGATAATGTTGAGTGAGGTTTTCTGTGTGGTGCAAAGAAGTAAGAGGGAGTTGGTGATGTTATAGTGTTTGCACTGTAAGCCTCCAAATAATCAACTGAAATTAGAGAAACAAATATGCAGGGAGACGGGGAGACTTGCAGGAGCAAAAAGGATGGCTCAGGTTCAGGTAGCTGGAATCAATGGAATCTCTGGAGAGAAAAAGAATGACTAGAGAGAAAATAGGTCGTCTTAAAATCCGAAGTGGGCATTCATGTGTAAAACCACAACAGATGGGCGAGGTCCTCAATTTCCCCTCTGTATTAACCAAGAAGAAAGACATGAAGATCTTTGATCTTTTGGGGGGGGTGTGGAAGTTATGTTAGTTGTCATATCTTGGTACCGATAATATCATAGTAGAGGTGCTGTTGGACATATTAGAATGCATAAATTCAGATAAATCTCTTGGTCCTGACTAGATATATTCAAGAGCACTGCAAGAGACGAGAGAAGACAGTTCATGGGCCAAGATCCCGGAAGATTGGGCAGGAGCAAATGTTGTGCCCTTATTCAAGAAGGGCTGCAAAGAAAAACCTGGGAAGTATGCACCAGTAAGCTTCATATATGTTTTCAGTAAACCACTTGAGAATTTTCTGAGAGATAATGTATGCATGCATTTGGAAAGACAGAGGTTGACTTGGAGCAGTCAGCTTAGCTTTGTGCGTGGCATATCATGCCTTACACATTTTGTTCGAGTTTTTTGAGAAAGTGACCAGAAATTTTATCAATGGCAGGGTGGTGGACATAGACTATATGGATTTCAGTCAGGCCTTTGATAAGGTTACACATGGTAGGCCGCGTTGGAAGGTTAGATTGCATGGACTCCAAGGTAATCTGGCAAATTGGCGACACAATTAGCTTGACGTTATGAAGCAAATGGCTCTGGTAGAGGTATGCTTCTCGGACTGGAGACCTGTGACTAGTGGAGTGCCTCAGGGGTCGGTGCTGGGCCCATTGCTGTTTGTTATCTA
This sequence comes from Hemiscyllium ocellatum, assembly GCF_020745735.1. NCBI lineage: Eukaryota > Metazoa > Chordata > Chondrichthyes > Orectolobiformes > Hemiscylliidae > Hemiscyllium > Hemiscyllium ocellatum. The sequence goes on from NC_083405.1 coordinate 8,473,891, forward strand.
TATCAATGATCTGGACGATGGTGCACAACGCAAGGTTAGTAAGTTTGCAGATAACACCAAAATAGGAGTGATCCAATGAGGAACATTACCTGAAATTGCAGCAATACATTGATCGGAAGCAGAAGTGGGCTGAGAAATAGCATATGGAGTGTAACATAGATAAGGGTGACGTCATGCATTTTGGAACGTCAAATCCAGGTAGGAGTTGAATGATGAATGAGAGGGCCTTAAGGAGTGTAGTGGAATATAGGACATTAGAGATCAGGTGCACGGTTGTCTGAAATTTGAATCACAGATACACAGGTCAGTGAAGAAGGCTGTTGGCACACTGGCCTTCATCAGGGCATTGAGTATAGAAGTTGGGACGTTATGTTGCAATTTTACAGGATACTGGTAAGGCTGCAATTGGAGTATGGTGTTCAGTTTTGTTCACCTTGCTCTAGAAAGAATATTATTGAACAAGGAAGAGCGTAGAAGAAATTTCAGAAATGTTTCCTGGGCTAAAGAGTTTAAGTTATAGGGATAAGTTGGACAGGTTAGAACTTATTTCTTTACAGCCTAGGAAACTGAAGGGCTTCTTATAGAAGTGTATATAGTTCGTGAGAAGATCTGTAGCTCGGGTTTTCGTTGTTGTTGTTCTGTTCACCGAGCTGGGAATTTGTGTTGCAGATGTTTCAGCGGACAGCTGGAACTGACAAATGGGAGCGGCAGATACCACTACTATAAATGCTGCAGGAAACATCACAGAAGTGCTTCACATGAGGCTCCCAAGCACTGAGGATGTCACCTAGATATGGTCTCTCTCATGAGAGTTCTTTGGGACTCTATTCTATCAATGTTACCACGTTAAATTTTTAAAAATGTAATTCTATTGAAAAGAGATTTTTAATATTATAATAACTCAATAACAACACAACTCAAATAACTGAACAAAATTAAACGCATGTACATGAACATACAAAACAAGTTAAAAACACTAAATTGACAGAAGAAAAACAAACATAAACAATAAATAATGAATAAATAGTACAGCTCAGCATAACAATACAATAACTCTCGTTCTTATACGCATTTTGATGTTCATAATTATTCCTTGCTGGATATTAGATTCATTAGACAATTTCATTATGGCTATATAAAAGCCCTTCTTAATGTGACAGATACACCTGCATTGTGGTAATCGAAAAAGGGCTACCATGTCTTATATAAATCTCTGTTTTTTGATGCACCATACTGGTGAGACAGTCCAAAGGGATATTCTCCATGAAGAACTTACGACGACACAACAGACCCGGGGTTTGCAGACATCCCACACAAACAGAACATGTTTCCTAGCACAGAAAGTAAGGATATATTTTTTTTTCCTCATGTGCATCTGTGTAAGGGACCATGAGCAGGCCCAGGAAAAGAAAAACTCGGTCCATCTCCAATTCAGTCCCCAATACCTACTCTATCACAGCTACCACAGTGCTCCAATATATATGAAGCCGACAGCAGGGCAATAAGCAATGAATAAGAGTGCCAGTAGTCATTCTGCATTTACGACATGCTGAAGATAATCCCACTTCGCATTTTGAAAGGCAATCTGGGGTCAGATAGACCCTATGAAGAATTTTCAACTGCATGGAATGGGTCCTATTACAGATCAAAATCCTTTGAGCATTTTCACAAATATCCTCCCATGTCTCCGAAGTGTTCTGAACCCCCAACACTCTCTCGCAGGCATCAGAAAGCTGCACAGTCTCGTCTGAGGGGACACACTCCAACTAGTGATAAAGAGTACTGACAGAGAGTGTATTCTAAGCAATAAGCACCCACTTCTCTCTATCGGATCTGTAAGAATCTGTTAAAGCTGCATTTCTTAAAAATCAAATCTCTGATCCGGAAAAAAAAACAGAAGACATCTTCAGTAGGTAGTCCATACTTACGAGTTATTTGATCAAATTATGTCATTCGTCCTCCCCCAAATAACATGTGGTGGCTCAGTATTTAGCACTGTGGCCTCACAGCACCAGAATCCAAAGATGTTCAGGTTAGATGAATTGGCTATTGATAAATCACCCATAGTGTTCAGGGATATGTAGGTTGGAGCATTAGTCAGGGTAAATATAGGATGGTAGGGGAATGGGTCTGGGTGTGTCGAAGTCGATTTGTTGGGCCCTAGGGCTTGTTTCCACACTGTAGGGATTCTATTAATTCTAAATCACTCAGGCAAGTTACCCCCTGGCTTCCCACAGTTTAAACATGGAATCCATTAAGCCCGGTAGACAACTCGTTATACCAATTGTAGGACTAAGAAACATGGTTTTGGCTGTATTGCCCTCGATCAACTCCACGATGTCATTTTTTTCTAAGAAAAACAGACTAATAAGGGTTCATTTTCTCTGAGAGGGTTCAATATCTAACCATAGTGACGCTGAGTCCTCAGTGGCTCATACACTAACATAGGATAGTAAAGAGCTTAATTGATAGATTTTAATCTGGGAATCTACTCCTCACACTCTGTGGGGTTATTGCAGTTTGGTTAACTTGATAAAGAGTCGCTTATGGTGCCAAGTAAAAGAGCTAAACCAGCCATTAAATCTCCTAAACATCTGTCTGGGAAAGATTAAAGGAAGCATTCACACGGGGTCTAGCAAATAAGGAAGGACATTCATTTGAAGAACAGCTATTCGACCTAGCTAGGATGTTGGAAGTGCATCCCATTTTTGAAGGTCTTGTTTAATTTTGTCAAACAAATGGACATAGTTCACATTAAATAAATGATCAAAGACGGATGTACTGAATATACTGAAATAGGGAAACCTCCCCCGTACCATATAAAAGGAAACCAGGATTTGCCTTCAACATCAGTATTTCCCTGGACCTCCCATAGGGATGGGCACAAACTTTGTAACATTAATCTTATAGCCTGAAAAGGTGATAAGCGAATTAATGCATTACATCACGTGAGCTGCCGAAACTGTGGGATTTAACAAAAACATAAGACCCTCATCTGCATACAGCATAATCTTATGTTATTTCTATCTTACTTCTGGGGCAGGAATGTTGGGATAATATTCCCAATTGTGTAGGATGCCATCGAATCTAAGATTGTTGCTGGGATGGGGAAGAGATCAACCCTCATGTGCCATTTCTGCGGGTTAAAGGAGAAAATAAAATCCCTACTTGTGAGGTATATCTGCCTCCAGACATCCACCAGCTCTAGTTCTGCACACAAATCCACTAATTGCTAACATTATAATGAGGGTATTAGGGACATTTGAACACTCTGTCCACCGTGGGGCCATAAGACAGTTGAAATCTCCTTCTACAATTATGTGCCACGATGCAAGATAACTTAATTTGGAAAATGCATCCACCAGGATTTTAAGATTGTGCACGGTTGGTGGTGGTGGGGGGGGGGGGGGGCAATAAACATTCAAAATACTGTATTACATCCCATGGTTCAAGACTTTGGGGATGATGATCCTCCCGTGAGTCTATAATACAATCTACTAATTTAAATGGTGTATTAAAAGACGAGAAAAAAAAACACGATCAAACCACCCTGCTTTAACGTCAAATGTTCCTTGCCATCAAGGTGCATCTCCTGCAATTGGACAACATTCACCCTCTCTCTTTTTGAAGACTAAAAAGTACATTTTCCCTCTTGACTGGCAGATGGCTCCCCTTAATGTTCCAGTTACAACATTTAAGCGCATCATTATCTATAACTCATTGTAGCAACATTTCAATTTTAGAGTTTCACATCGAATTACGCATCCCTAATGATTAATGAAAAAAAAGGACTCATTGAGCCTAAAAATTGTACCACCTAAAACTACTACAACTAAAAAGCTCTCAAAACTTTCCAAAGCTAAACACACAAAAAAAAACAAAGAATGAAATAAAATCCAAAATGCCAATCACACTCGATTGGGGATTTTACCGCCTACTGGGAACGCTTACATATCTCAAATCTTTATCTTGTGCCCTCTACCAATATGGAAACCTGGGCAATTAACAACAAAAATCGGGCTTGAACTGCCCTTCGGTTGGCACTTAGTTATCTCAACTACCTTTGTAACACCCTCCAGCTTGAGCTGCACCCCAGACACAAGCAAAGGAAGAGAAAAAGAGTAGTAATACTAATGAAGAAGTTAAAAGTGAGTACTCAACCCAGTCACGGTTATAATTTAATACTGGTTAATACCAGAAAAATCCAAAAAAATCTCTTTAGGAGAAACATGATTATCTAAATATCCAGCTTACATTAAAATGTCCATAAAGTTTTCGCTTTCTCTGGAGAGTCACACGAGTTTGTTGAAATCCATTGAAATCAATACGGAACACCGCGGGGTACCGTAAGGAATACTGAATCCAGAGTTCCCTTACTCTTCTCTTGATCTCATCAAAAGATATTCTTTCCTGAATCACAGCCGCTAAAATGTCCTGAAAGAACGTAATCCTGGAGCTCTCGTGAATTAAACCCATCAGATCTTTCCCTGGGTTCTGAAAGCTTCCACCAGTCTTTGCTTGTCCTCATAACTATGTAATCGCGTAATGACAGGATGAAGGCGTTGGTCTGAGTCTGACTTCCGAGCCGAAACCGATGAACTGTCTCACTCTTCACCCGTCCCTCCTCAGTTTCGAAGTGAAGGAATCGCTGCAGCCAGTTCTTGAAAAAACTCACCAGCTGATCACCTTCTGTCTCCTCCAGCAAACCGACGATGTGAATATTCTTCATTCTACTCCTGTTCTCGAGGTCGTCATCTTGTTCAGTTAAGGTGCAGACTGAACGGTTCTTCAATCATGGCTTCAGTCATTTCGCGTAACTTGGTGAACTCAGTGACCAAGGCCTGGTGAGTAACTGGGTCCATGGAACGAGCAGAGGGGTTGCAGCTACAGCCTCAGGCATGCTCGATGCTTTTGACCGTGCACGACTTGTTGGGACTTACTCGATCCTTTCCCATGTTTTGTCATTTCCATTTGACAAAACGGGATTAGTAAAGATTCTATCGCTCTTTTAGTGTTGAAGTTTAAGTAAACGGCTGGGATGGGGTGGGTTAGAGAACCACTTTGCCCGTGTGTTGATGCAGAGCCCAGCAAAGCAGACCTTCTGGATCTGCGCCATTATGTATTCCCCCTTAACATTTTATCGATATTATCATTTCATTTTGCATTATATTCCTGCAGGTTCTGAAGTCGTGTCATTTGATACATTCCCACCACACTGCACATTGCTGTCCATTCCTCGATAATCCTTGACTCTGTTGTTGTTTATGAACCTTCCGTCTGTGCCTCAAAAGAAAAATTCAATCTCTCTGCCTCCATTGCTCCGTGGGAAAGAGTGTTCCAAAGACGCACAGCACTTTGAGAAAACAATTATAAACATTATGATCTGAGTGTGAGATTAGTTTTTTGTGTCTCCTTATTTGAGAAAAGATATGATTACATTGGAAGCAATTCAGAGATATTTCATTTCACGTATTCCTGGGGTGAACGGCTGATAGTATGAAGGCTTTAAAAGGTTACTCTTAGAATGAGAGAAAAAAACATACGAGACCTTGAGGAGAGTGGATCAGGTATATACCCACTGAGTGTTTGTTTTTATCAAATTTATTGTCATTGTCATAGAACCTCTACAGTATGGAGGCAGGACATTCCGTCCATTAAGTCCACACTGACCAAACAGCAAACAGTATCCCACCTGGACGTGCCCCCCAATCTTATCGATGTAACCCTGCATTTCCCATAGCTTACCCACCTAACCTCCACATCCCTAGGCACTATGGGCAATCCACTTTAAACTGCACATCTTTGGACTGTGGCAGGAAACTGGAGCACTGGGAGGAAACCCGCACAGGCATAAGTAGAATGTTCCACCTCCATATAGAGGGTCGTCCGAGGTTGGAATTGAACCCAGCTCCGTGATATGTGAGGAAGCAGTGCCACCCACAGATCTACCATATTCATCTGTTAGTTCTGTTAGTAACTTATGGCTGACTAAAGAAATTTGCCTGACTTGTTCTTGTTACTGAACCTAACCCAGTCTGAGACCATTATCATCGACCATATCACCAACTTGGTTACATTTAAAGTTTGTTGTGAGCAGTGAGGAGTGGGACTAGAAAAGGAAAGAGTGACACCCTCCATCCTCAGTCACAACTGGAGTGAGAAGAAATTCACAAAGTGGGAATTCATTCACGTGGGAATCCTCTTTCCCAGAGGTTTGGGATGGCTGAATCTTTGTATTATGTCGAGACTGGCTTCGGCTGATTTTCCGTAGACAGGTGAATACAGGGATAATGGTGCATGGAGAGATAAGTGCAGCTGGGACTACAATGAGATGAGTCATGGCATACTTTACTGGTGGAGTAGTGTCAAAGGGCCGAATGGCCCCCTCGTGTCCCTCAGTCTTATGTTCTCATGTTCCATTCGGTCCTTCGGATCTGCTATATAGCGGCAGATCGAGGCCACTCCGATGGTTAGGTGCAGTTTTGGAAATGTACTTGGAAAATCGAGGCTGGGTCAGGAAGTGACACTCACCCCCAATCCCTGTTTCCAGGCTTCCCCTCTCCACAACGTCTGCGACAGATGTGGGTCGTATTACAGACCCAGATTTACTGTGAATATAGCCCCCATACTTCACTCAGGGTTAATTCAAACAAATCCTCTGCTCACCCGAATGTAGCATTACACAACACAACTTCTGGGATAATAACCAGTTACTTTTCAAAAGCATAACATGTGAAATTAAAAAGTAGGAACAAGAGTAGACTATTCGGCCCCTCAAGCTTGCCTTGTCATTTAATACGAACATGGCTGATCTACTCCAGTGCTCGACTCCACTTTCTTGCTGACTTCTTGTATCCCTCCACACCTCTCTCGGTCAGGGAATTCCCGACATTCACTACCTTCTGAGAGAAGACATCACTTTGCAACTCAGACTGAAATCGATGTTCCATATTCGGTATCTGTGTCCTCGAGTTCGAGACTCCACCCAGGGATGGTAACAACTTCTCAACATCTACCACGTCAACCCCTCTCTGTGTCTTGTATTTTTCAGCAGAACCACTCCTCATTCATTTAAACCCCAATGAATAATCACCTCACCATTTTAGAGATTCTCAATAATACAAACCTTTCATACCAGGAACCCGTCTTTTGAACCAACCTAGTTACTTGCTGCATCAGCATGCTGACTTTCTGTTTCATACACTGGAAGAATCCAATCCCTTTGTACTGCTCCTTTTCTGACAGTCCTCTCCATTAAATAACAGCCTGCCTTTTGGTTCTCAGTGTCATCCACAAACTCGGATGTATGTTGCACTCAACTCCCTCCTTCTGTCTATCAGTATAGATTGTAAAGAACTATGCCATCGGACTCATAGCTGTGGTACTCCAGCAGATACAACTATATCATGAAGATTCATTAATCCTGACTCTCCGATTTCTATGTGCTAACCAACCATCATCCCATATTAATACATTATCCATCATCCTACGAGCTTCTCTCTTGTGTAATAACTTTTATTTTGTAATACCTTGTGGAAAAACTCTGGAAAGCCTGGTGTCTACCAGATCCCCTTTATCAACTCCGCTTGTTACATTCTCAGGCCTCTCCAGAAATACTTTGCGTAATTTTACAGGTCAAAGTATAATTTACCTTTCATAAAACCACTCGGACCCTGCATGAAGCTTTTCTAAATGTAGATACTGGCCGAGTTTTCCAAATTAAGCTCGTCCCACCTGCTTTCATTTGGCTTTTATGCGTCTAACTGTCCCATTCATATGTTTGTCCAAATGAGTTTTAAATGTTGTAGCTGTACTGGCATCTACCACTCTTCCTCTGACAGCTCATTCCATACCCAACCAACCTCTGTGTAAAAAAAAGTTGCCACTTCGTTCCTTTTAAATTTTTCCTCTTTCACCTTAAACCTATGCCTTCTATGGCTGAACTCCCCCATGCCGTTGGAAAGATCTTGGCTATTCACCCTATCCATATATCTCATGATTTTAGCACCCAACCTCCCACAAAACTGTGGGCGGCACGGTGGCACAGTGGTTAGCACTGCTGCCTCACAGCGCCTGTAGACCCTGGTTCAATTCCCGACTCAGGCGACTGACTGTGTGGAGTTTGCACGTTCTCCCCGTGTCTGCGTGGGCGTGCTCCGGTTTCCTCCCACAGTCCAAAGATGCGCGGGTCAGGTGAATTGGCCAAGCTAAATTGCCCGTAGTGTTAGGTAAGGGGTAAATGTAGGGGTATGGGTGGGTTGCGCTTCGGCGGGTTGGTGTGGACTTGTTGGGCCGAAGGGCCTGTTTCCACACTGTAAGTCTAATCTAATCCATCTGATACTAACTTCAAGAACAAGCATTTAAAGATAAGCACTGCAAATTTGAAACAATATTAAACATGACAGGTAAACAACACTCAGCCCAAACTTCATATGGTGATTTGTTTTTCTCCATATTACAACACTAAGGCAGCATGAAATGCTTACTGGTGCCAATAAGACGTCAAGCACCTAGATTCCTTTGTCTAACTGGGGCGATGATCTCGACGGTGATAACGTATCTATGGCCAGATCTATATAATGCCACATAGTCAACATTCTCCCTCCTGGTCTTTCTATGACATTGTCTGGTTGTGTCTTCTTTATCTTGCACTCAATAGAGAGAACCCCTTTCCCTCCATTCACACCTTAATTTCAACACATTGTACGTCATCCACTCGTTCACCCGTGCTAAAAGCCGGTTTAACTTTGCCACACCCTCTTTTCCCTGTCACCCATCCTCCACATCTGACAAGGGATTAAGAATCCCATTTTACAATTCTTTTCAATAGTGAAGAAGTGTCACATTTGGCTTAAAATGCTAATGCTTTTTCTCTGCCTCTGAAGATGCTGACAGACCTGCTGAGTTTCTCCAGAATGAATAGGCACAGAACAAAATTTCAACTAAACAAATAATTATGGATACTGTAAATAAAAATACAAAAAATGCTGGAGAAACTGGGAGCTTTGTAAAGGGTCACAGGACCTGAAAGTTTAACTCTGCATTCACTCCAGAAGATGCTGCAACATTTTCAGTAGTTGCTTCAGCAATTTCTATTTTTGGAAAATTTCCAAAGAGGTCAATGATGCTCAAACATCCTGTCCAACATGGCGTGCCATACACTGGGACTGAACAATAATGCATGACCCTTACTCCAGCATTCAAATCCCCCTGAAATGAAGGTGAATACACCATTTGTAGGGTGGCACGGTGGCACAGTGGTTAGCACTGCTGCGTCAGAGAGCCGGGTTCAATTCCCGCCTCGGGTGACTGTCTGTGTGGAGTTTGCACATTCTCCCCGTGTCTGCGTGGGTTTCCTCTGGGTGCCCCCGTTTCCTTCCACAGTCCAAAGATGTGCAGGTCAGGTGAATTGGCCATGTTAAATTGCCCGTAGTGTTAAATAATGTGCAAATATAGGGGTATGGGTGGGTTGCGGGTCGGTGTGGACTTGTTGGGCCGAAGGGCCTGTTTCCACACTGTAAGTAATCTAATCTAATTTATCGGCCTACCTGCTTTCTACTCCTGCAATATTACTTTCACTGACTGGTGTGCAGGGAGATACAGATCATTTTCAATGTTACAGCTCCTCACCTGCTGGATCTATATACTCTGGTCAGCGTGGCAATACCATTCCAAGTATTGACTTCTAGCTTCAGAATCACTGCCTTACATGGACTCGGAGGGCTGCACAGAAATAAAACAAAAATGCAGCTAAAGTTCCTTTATATATCAACATTTTTCAACCACTCCCTTTGCAAATGATAGGCTTCCATGCTATTGTTCCCATCAAAGTGCACAACATCTCATCTCTCCCATTGCTCTCCATCTACCTCGTATTTGCCCAATCTCTCCTCTTGTCTCAATCACCTTGGAGTCTTCTTTGTATCCTCCTCATCCACTCGCAAGCTGACATCGTTTAGTACTGTCAGCAGACTTGGGAATATTGCATTTGAGCCCCTCAACCAGAGATATAATGTGTATTGAGAATATCTGGATGTCAAATCTCGATTCTTGTAATATACTCTAAGCCTTACATTAACAAAAAACATGGGTTTATTCTTACTCACTGTTTCCTGCCAGCTCTCCCATTCTAAAATAATGACCATATATTAGCCCCAGTCCCACAGAATTCGAATTTGCACAAAAAGCTAGGGGCTTTCTCAAAAACCTTGCTGAGATTCCAATCGTATTGCATTGATAGCTTCTCCATAATTTTGCTAAAAGCCACTTTCACAAATATAATTCCCATTTCATAAATCGCTGTTGACTTTGTCTATGGCCATTAATTTCAGTCCAATAGTTTTCTCTAAAACTGTTTAGTTGCTAATTTAGTTGCTATTCCCTTTTTCTCACCACACTAAAGTTCTCTAGCATTTCTAGGAAGTTTTCTTTGTTTTTTTTTTCTGTGAAGGCATATCTGAAGTATTTATTCCATAGTTCTGAAGTATTTATTTCCCTGTCCTCAATTATCTGGTATCAGACTGTAAGAAAGCTGAAACTTTTTCTCTTAATTTTGCCATTGACATATTTTCGGAAGATATTACAAGTTCGCTCTTATATACTTTGATATATAATCTTCAGAAACCCATCAATTCCTATCTTAAGCCACTCAACGACTGACCTCCCTCATCCATACAATAACAGAAGCACAGTCTCTGTTCCATCAGAAGTACAGCACGGTCTACATTAGGCCCACTTTCCGACACAAGACCCGTAGCTGTGAATTTTATGACATTTCAAATGCACTACCATGTGTTTTCTAATGGTATTGAGGTTACCATGACAACTTCCCTCTCAAGAAGTGCATTTCGGACACCAACACGCTCTGGGTGAAAAACAGTCCTCAAATCCTCACTAAATCTTAAATCCTTCACTTTAAAAGTGGTGCCATTTGACTAAATGGAACAGCTGCTGTCTAACCACCCTGTCCATGTCCCTCCTAATCTTATCCTTCTGATTCACGGACCCCTCAGCCTTCTCTGCTCCAACGTAAACAACCCGGGCTTATCCAGCCTCTCTCCATAGCTGATATACTCCATCCCAGGGAACATCGTGGTGAATCTCCTCTGCACCCCCTCCAGTGCAATCACATCTTTCCTGTAATGTGGTTCCCATAACGAGCTTTCGAAGCGCTGCTTCTTCACCAGGTCGTTGTGCGCTTTGATGGAGTCCCTCAAAAGCTAGTGCCGCTGACTAAACCTTTTGGAATCTAACTAGGTGTTATGCAATTTTTAGCTTTGTCCACCCCAGTCCAACACCAACACCTCCAAATCAGAATTAATAAGAGACACAGCACTGATCCCTGTGGCACACCATTAGACGTGAGCCTCCAATCACACAAACAGCCTTCTTCCACTAACCTGTCTCCTACCACTAAACTTGATTTGGATGCAACTTGGCAACTCACTAATGAGTCCTACCTGTTCCGTGGTTATTCTGTTCCACTGGATTCACTTGGGGAATATCTGGAGATTCTCCCTAATCTTGCCTGCCAGTAGGTTTCCATGCCCCTGTGTTAGTCAGTCTCCTCCAAGTGATGAATTTCCTCCTTATTGCAGCCTTAACAGGCCAGTCCCAGATCCTGTCATTATTTGCTTTCAATGTGGAACAAGCAGCGAAGGACGCGTTCTGTTAATTTCCAAGTTGTCATATGTTTTTTCGAATTTTCTCAATTTCACTGTGACCCACCTCTCATTCTTTGAAGCTCAAGCGAACACAGGCCGAGTTTCCTCATCAGGCAATCTCACCATCTGAGGGATTAGTCTGGAGAATGTCCATTGCACAACCTCTGTGTTTAGTATATTCTTTCTGAGATTTGGTCACCAAAACTGTACACAATACTCCAGGTACAGTCTCATCAACACGCAGTGAAACTGCTTCAACATGTCTTTACATCAATGTTCTGAATCTCTTAAATGAAGGCGAACCAAACTTTAACTTTCCACTTACATGTATTCCTCCAAATTCCCTTCACATTCATTGCATTTACGAACTCACTGAGATCTTATAAAAACCCTTCCGAAAATCCAGTAAATATGACCTCTACTGTTTCCCCATTATCTAAGCTGTAAGAAACAACTTCAACCAATTCTGAAGTTTATCAACTATGATTTCTCTATCAGAAATGTATGCTGATTCTTTCCATTGTTGCTGTTAATTGCCAGATATCAAAAGTGTCATCCTGTGTAATAGATTCTATAAGTTTCCCTATAGATGTCAAGTTTGTTCGTCTGCAGTTCTTCACACTATGTCTGTTTCCGTTTGTAGCTGTTTGGATCCCTTCCATTCATCGATAGTGCTTGGATCACGTTTATCCACAATAGTTTCCGGTCTCTGCTGAATGTACAGGAAAATAAAACATAGTCATCGACAATGCAATTAACACGACTATTGGTGATTTATTTCTGACATTTTGGTAGGAAGTACATCTGTTTCGTCAGACCTAGCAATGCTCAATCCAGCTCCATGTTCAAGTACTACCTTGTTACTGATATGAATTGACTCTATGTCTTTAGCTGCAGAAGTCCGATATGATCACTTGGAATTACTGGGGGATTTTCTGGATCTCCCTCCATGAAGACTGATGTAAAGTAACTGGTTCTTTTCATGACCATTTCCCTGTTCTCCACAATGACCTCTTCTCTCCCGATTACAAATTTCCACGTTTGACCTTGCTTTTATTTTGTTTCATTTGAAATATAGATCATAGACTGATGCAGCCGTTGTGTTCCTTATCAGTTTCATGGCCTTCCTTTCCGGATCGTTAATTTCTGAGTATTCTCAGCTTTCCAGAATACCTGGAATTCTTCTAAAGTTACTTCCTATGATTAATATATTTTATAACTTGTTATGTTAACCATCACTGAGTCACTTTCTCACGCATTCGTGTTTGTACCTGAAATAAATAGACGTATTTTTCAGCCTTTGCAATATTTCTAAAAACTCCTGGACCTGGCCAGATACATTCAGGAACACAGCAGGAGAAAAGGTGGACAGAGAAGAAAGTGGGGGAGCACTGCTTGCCTCTTGTCCATCATTGCTGGCCAACGAGTGAGGCCCTGGACGACTGGAGGATAGCGTATGCTGAGCCAATATTCAAGAAAGGCTACAATGATAAACCTGGGAACTAAAGACCAGTAAACCTAAAATCTAGTGGATAGGTTACTTTAGAAGATTCAGAGAGATTGGATAGAGCTGCGTTTGGAAATACAGGGTGTGATTTGGAGTAATTTAGAATGGTTCTGGAAAAGCACAGCAGGTCAGGCAGCATCCGAGGAGCAGGAAAATCGATGCTTCGGCAAAGGCCCTTCATCAAATTCAGCACGGCTTTGTGCATGGGAGATCATGACTCGTAAATGTGTTGGAGTTCTTTTAAGAAGTGAACAGCAACGTTGAGGAGGTCCGGGTGGTATACGTAGTCTATATGGATTCCAGTAAGGCCTTCAGTAAGGTTCCACATGGTACGCTGTTTTGGAAGTTTAGATCACGTGGAATTGAGGGGGAGCTGGCAACTTAGGTACAAATTGCCTTGATGGGAGGAGGCAGAGAGTAAGACTGGAAGAATGCTGGTCAGACTGGAGGCCTGTGACTAGTGGAATGGCTCAGGGGTTGGTGCTGGGACCACTGCATATTACGTATATCTATGATTTTGATGAGAATGTACAGACATGGCTTGTAAATTTGAAAATGACACTAAAACAGGCGGCATCCATTTCAGAAATTACAGCAGTACTTTGATCAGCTGGGGAAGTCGGCTGAGAATTTGCAAATGGCTTTTAATATTGATCAGTGCAAGTTGTTGCATTTTAGAAAGTCAAATCAAGGTTGGAGTTTCATGGTGAATGGTTGGGACCTAAGGAGTGTTGTGGAACAGAGGGACCTTGGGATTCAGCTGGAAGTTGATTCAGAGGTAGACAGTGCAGTGAAGAAAGCTTTTGGCACGGTGGCCTTAATCAGTGTATATCACTGCGTATCAAAATTAATGAGTTACGTTGCAGTTATACAGGATGCTGCTGAGGCCATATTGGTCGTGTTACGTTCAGTTTTGTTCACATTGCTTTAGGAAGGATGTTATTAAACTGGAAAGAATGCAGAAAAAAATTTTAAGGATGTTTCCAAGGACTCAATGGACTGGGGAGAGGTTGGACAAACTAAGACTTCTTACTTATGTGTGTGTGAGACTGAGGGAGGATCATATTGAAGTCTGTAAGATCATGGCAGGCCTGGATAGAGTGAATAAACCCAGTTTTTTTTCCCCCAGGGTTGGGCAATCACAAACTAGAGAGTATCAGTTTAAGTTCAGAGGAGAACGAATAAAAGGGAACCTGAGGAACAATCTTTTTACACACAGGGGCTGGTACGCATATGGAATGAGCTGCCAGGGGAAGTGATTGAAGCGGTTACATTAACAATCTTTAAAAGGCATTTGGATAAATCCACGGATAGGAAAGGATTAGAAGGAAACGGGGCAATGGCAGGGAAATGGGGTTAGTGTGGATCGAAACTTTGGTCGGAATAGATAGTTTGGGCTGAAGGGCCTGTCTCCAGGCTGTTGGACTCTATGACTCTAACAACCATTGCTTGTCTCCCATTGAATGTTGTATTGTACTTTCCCAATTCACTGGAACTATCTTGACCCTTTAGCCTCCAGGCTTCCATGATGTTAAACTAGAAAGTTCAAGCATTCTATATTGTACGCAGACGATTGTAAGATGCACCTTATTAATGTTATTATTCCTTAAAAGCTGCTTCAGTGCAAGGTTATTAATTCGTCATTCTGACCACACAATACCAAATCCAAAATAACCTTCTTTCTAATTTGCTTTACAACATACTCTTCAACCTATCTCATATACACTTATGGAATTTATTTTTCACAACATGAGCAGTCACTTAGTTAATGCAGTTTATATGCAACTTGAGAAAATCCAATAAGATTGCAGTATCCACAATACTTGCCTATCTAATTTCCGAAGCATATGATGCTAAGATTTTCTGCTAGCTTTTGGTTTTGATATATAACATACCAATATTTGCTACTCCTTGTTATTTGTAAGATCTACCTAAACTGATTCTGTGGAAGCTGAGGGAAAGGTCTGCGTCGTTATTAGTGACAGATTTGGACAAGACATTTGGGGAGCCTCATCTCGACGCTGAGATGATCTGAAGAAATGTCCTGCAATGCAGGATAAACAGAGATATCCTCCCCGCTCTGTCAGGATAAGAGTTACCGTATACTCTCTGCTCACTCACACTCACTGTATATCTGATATAGCACCTACTCCCGAACAAGGTTCACGCTCTCTTTCCAGGTAAGGCTCAGGCACTACCACTCTTACTACTGAATTCAGTAACTTTCTTCCTCACTTTCTCTGTCACCTACGCAATATCCCCCCCCCCCCCCACACACACACTAATAATGCTATTTGGTTTCAAAGCTGTCGACTGACTCATTCCAGACACCTCACAATTCTCCCAACTACACCAGCACGAACAACAGGGTAACCCATTCCCACTCTCCCTCCCACCCTCCCTTTCTCCCATTCCAGGAGGAAGAGCCTGGAGTAGGACAGAAAGGCAAAGCCTGGTGGTGGAGTGCCCGATATCCATTCCCTCACCTCCTCCCCTTACCATGTGGGTAGGACACTGGTACAAGTCAGAGAGGACTGGGACGCCTCGTGTGGAAATTCTGAAACATCCACATCACACTGACCGATTAAGGAGCAATGTTCAGTGAAAGACAATTCTCACTTTAAACCCACTGGCAGTTCCAACGACAGTCCTTTCACATCCAAAAAAAGACACAGATACCTCAGTGCACAGAGACACAGACACAAAAATAAACAGAAGTATTGGTAAACACCCCAATATACAAACACACATAATATTTACAAGGAGATAGGCATACACACAGGTAGAAACACACAGAGACATGTACAGTCACATACAAATAGACACAAACACAGTTAACATAGAACAAAGAACATAGAACAGTACAGCACAGAACAGGCCCTTCAGCCCACGATGTTGTGCCTACCACTGATCCTCATTTATGCACCCTCAACTTTCTGTGAACATATGCATGTCCAGTCGTCTCTTAAATGTCCCCAATGACCTTGCTTCCACAACCGCTACTGGCAACACATTCCATGCTCTCACAATTCTCTGTATGAAGAACCCACCTCTGACATTGCGTCGATACTTTCCTCCAGCCAGCTTAAAACTATGACCCCTCGTGTTAGTCATTTCTGCCCTGGGAAATAGTCTCTGGCTATCGAATCTATCTATGCCTCTCATTATCTTGTATACCTCAATTAGGTCCCCTCTCCTCCTCCGTTTCTCCAATGAAAAAAGTCCGAGCTCAGTCAACCTCTCTTCGCAAGATAAGCCCTCCAGTCCAGGCAACATCCGGGTAAACCTCCTCTGAAACCTGTCGAAAGCATCCACATCTTTCCTATAATGGGATCAGAACTGATTAAGAAACACATAGGCTGATACACAGACAGACAGACGTAGACACACAAACACACAGATGACAAGCACATAGACACACACACACACACACACACACACACACACACATACACACACACACACACACACACACCCAGGCATATACACACATACAGACGCACACACACAGACACACAGAGGAACAGAAACTAGTGTCATTAAGATGCGAATCGATATGTTTCGGATTTGTAAGGGGATCAAGGATTCTAGGAAGAAGGCAGAAGAATGAGGTTGAGGTACATATAAGAAATTATTTAACGGAAGTTTAGACTTGATGGTCCGAATGGCCTCATTCTGCTCCTTGCGTTAATGTTCTTGTGGTGTTGTGCTATCAGGTATTCTCTATCTGAGACAGCAGCAGAGGCTGCATTTGATACATATTTGATTGGAAATGGTCAGCGGGAATGTGGGGCAGGTTTGAAGTCCAGAATGCTTTATGTTTATTCCTAATTATTGTGTCCTTATGTCTGAAAAGAAGTGGTGATTTGATGTTAGGTTAACACGGTTTAAAATAACGGGTGCCACAATGACATAAAGACGTCACTTTCACTTTAGTGTTGTGCTATCTGTGGTGTCCTCATTCTCAGGGAGCAGGGAAGACTCGTTTGTTGAAGATATTCAACACTGAGCTTGAGTGATCTTTACTGGACAGGGGAGTCAATGTTTATTGGGAACAGACAGGAGAAGGACAATCGGATTAGTTATGAGTATTCTGAATGGTGCAGCCAAAAGTCCAACTGCTGCCCCTACCCCATGCGCTGTGCCATCAATCCATCCTTGAGGCTGTTACAGAGATGTACTGCTGCCCCGACCGCATGGGTTGTTCCCTCAATCCACCCTCGAGTCTGTTACAGTGATGTACTGCTGCCCCTACCTCATGTTTTGTTCCCTCAATCCACCCCTCAAGTTTATCACAGAGATAGACTGCTGCCCCTTACCCATGTGTTGTTCTCTCAATCCACTCCGAGGCTCTTACAGAGATTTACTGCTGCCCCTTCTCAATATGTTGTTCCCTAATCCAGCCCTCGAAGCTGTTGCAGAGATATACTGCTGCACCTACCCCATGTGTTTACGCTCAATCCACATCTCGATGCTGTTACAAGGTAGGGGACCACCCCTTTCAATCAGGCAGGATCGTTATAATGAAACGGTAGAAGACCATTCTTCCCCTCGAAGGAGTTACACAGGAATAGAGAATGAAGTAACTCAGCTCGTTGAGTACATTACACAGCCCAGGAGGAGACCATTCAAACCACCTTAGGTGCTACGCAGGAACGGGGAAGCTGTCGCTAACGGGAAATAGAGAGTCGAAATAAATGTTTATTTTCAGGTTGCAAAGCTGTATCTTGTGTATTGCTGTAGAGATCACTGTGGGATCATCAATGACAAATAATCTGTATCAAAGAAGGGAACTGAATGGCGCGAAGCTCAATTGGCGCATCACCAAGATGATCATTCAAGATGTCGTCAAATGGAGGTACTGAGTCTGCAATATGATACAGACAGGGAAGGTTCGTGAGCAAACCTTCAGCAGAAAGAACATAAGGTAAGTTGTCTATTGTGGCAGGAAGGATAAAACAATGGCGAACAATTTAAATGGAGAGAGATTTCAGAACTCTGATACAGGCCATTTCCATGTTCCTGGGACATGAATCATATGAAGTCAGTCTGCAGATGCAGCAAGTGATTTGGAAAGTAAGTGGAATGATGCTGTTTCTGGCAAAGGTTATCACGTTTAATGAGGAATGATTTACTGCATCGGAATGGGGCATTGCTGAGACCACATCGGATACACTCTGTGCAGCTTTGATAGCCTAAACTTAAAAAATATATATACAATTCTTTCAGAAGATTTTAATAGATGTTTCCCTTCACACATTCCTGGAAGGAAGGGCTTTTGTTATGGGCTTATCAGTTTTGATCTGAGATGAGAAATCTTCTTGGACCATACATGACTTTCTGAAAGGTGTTTCAGCTGGATGCATGTTTCCTCTTGATAAGGAGTTTAAGTCTAGAGAATATTTTTAAGAATAAGATGCATTGATATCAACACACATATTATATAGACATCGACCGAAATTTACAAATTACACAGACGCATATAAACATGTCATCAGATGATAACGCAGGGACTTTTTCTTCTAATGAAAGGCACTGTGGACAACAACAGCGATGACGCACCTTCATATCGTCCATTATCATCGGTTCCAGGGAATGCTCCAGGAGAGCACACATGGCCCAGTTTGATGTTCAGTTGACATTATTGTTCAACACAGAGAGGGAGAAAACTGTTCCCTGCCTAAGAAGCAGCAGCTGATTGATCCCTCTCTCTTACTTTGTCCACCTGATAGCAAAATGTGAGACCATAAAATCACTGAGTTATATTCACCACTCGTGAAGGATTCCTAGTGAGGTCTCATTGGAATTTCTCCACTGCTGGAAGCAAAGGGAGTTCAGCCAAATCCAACTGTTCCACAAATAAATCCCATTACCAGCAGCTTATGTGAGCAGAATAATTT
This sequence comes from Hemiscyllium ocellatum, assembly GCF_020745735.1. Taxonomy (NCBI): domain Eukaryota; kingdom Metazoa; phylum Chordata; class Chondrichthyes; order Orectolobiformes; family Hemiscylliidae; genus Hemiscyllium; species Hemiscyllium ocellatum. The sequence continues at coordinate 8,492,961 of NC_083405.1, forward strand.
CAAAGGCAGAAGAACATTTGGGACAATCTATCTTTTACCATTTGTTGTGAGTTCAACTTCCTACATTTCACATTTTTCTCAAAAATGACCCAGTCTGAGTCCTATACAATTGGTCATAACACTAAAGTGGCTACATTTAAAATTTGTTGTGATCAGTGTTGGAGCGGGACTGTAAAAGGACAGTGACCCTCCAACATCTGTCGGAACACAAATGGGAAACTCTTATTGGACTATTCAAGTGGGAATTCCCTTTACCAAACGTTTGTGAGGCCTGGATGTTTGCATTTGTTCAAAGTTGTGCTGAATTCAAACATTTGACAGACAAGTGCATGTAGGAAAATTACATGCAGACAGAAAAGTGCTGCTGAAGCCACAATCAGAGCAGCTACGATCTTAGTGCCTTGTGGAGCAGTGACAAAGTATCTAATGACCCATTCCTGCTCCTCAGTCCAATGTTCCTATGTTCAGTTCAGCCCCCCCAAACCTCCTGCACTGGTGCTGACAGGGGCATCTTGCTCCAAATACCTGGTCCACAGTAACACAGGATCTTATCATTCCCTCCAGGCTGTCACATAGTTTGGTGTCGGTTGGAAAATGTTACTTCAAAACCCAGGCTGGGTTCGAAAGACAACTCTGGTCTCTTTACAGAGTGTTTCCTCTTTGTAACTTGTGCTTCATTTGTTGGTCATGGTATAGACCCAGATTCACTGTGATTCAGCTCCCAGACCTCACTAAGTGATGACTCATAAAGTACTTTGCTCTCTCTGATTGGAACGTTCAATAACATAACGTGCAGAAAAATTACAACCATTAACTTTGTAATTACCGAATATGAGAACATAAGGAACAGGATCAGGTAGTTCTGATAAGCAAGACATTGAGTATGATCATGGCCGATCTACTGTTAGTATTAACTCATCTTTAATGTTCAATTCTTCACACACCCTCAGCTCTCTGACAGGTCAGTGATGTAGCTCCCCTAGCTCTCGAGACAAGATGATTCCTGACATTCACTACCCTCTGTGAAAGGAAAATACTCCTCACACAGACACCGTCACCTATTGATATGAACAAGAGGGGAACACAGGGGCTCAGCAAAGAGTGAATAGCCTTGATATCAAGGCAGTATTTGACTGAGAATGGCATCGGAAGCGCCACCTTAATTGAACTTAATGGAAATCAGGTGTCCTCTCCCCATTGGCTGGAGTCTTTCAGAGCACAAAGGAAGATACCTTTGGTTGGGGGCCAAAAATCTTCTCAGTCCCGGAACATCTCTTCAGGAGATCCTCAGGGTAGCTTCCTCAGTACAACCATCTTCAGCTGCTTCATCAATGTCTTTCCCCATCATAAGACCGGAGGTGGGGATGGTCCCTGAGGGTTATACAATGTTCAGAACATTTTGTCTCCCATCAGCTCCTGATGAAGTCTGTGTCCGTGATCAGTAAGACCCGGACAGCATTCAGGCTTGTGCTGTTAAAGTGTCGGTAACATTCATGTAACAGTGCTGTCAGACACAATTAAAAGATGAGCTCATTCAAAACCTCAAGCTGGTTACATACAGAAATGTGGAAGCCATTCAGCCCATCGAAACTACTGAACAAGAAGAGGGACAGCCCATTCAATACTCCTACTTGTTCCACTGGAAGTGAAGGGGTCTGGTCAGTACATCGAGGTTTTGAACAGGATCAGGTAGAGCCCAATCAGACCCATGAACCTGTTCCACGGGACCTGGAGGAGGCCATTTAGCCCCACGAGATTGTTATACATGAACAGGAGGGTGTCATTAATGCTCCAATACTTCAAACCAATGGAGCAGAGACCGCACTTATGGATCGCTGTATGAGGTTCCTCATGGGTCCATTGCCGGTGGAACGTCTGTTACATTAACGTGGTGTGCTGGCAGTGAGGAGGGAAGCCAGATATTTTGCATCAAGTCTCAAAGAGGCATCTTCCATCTCTGAGTAGACAGCCACATGTTCTCCATGGACGTCAGAAGATAATGGGAATGGTTAACTGTTTTAGAATGAAGGCATTATAGCTGCTGTCAGGATTTTGTATAAGGTTATGTTCAGTGTAGGATCACATACGATAAGCACTATATTCAAAGTTGGACCTCTCTCTCTCTCTCTCTCTCTCTCTCTCTCTCTCTCCTCTCTCTCTCTCTCTTTCTCTCTCTCTCCCCCCCCCTCTCTCTCTCTATCGATTTAGGGAGTGCGGGTAGGTGAGGGGAAAGTCCTCAGAGTCTCTTGTAACTCGAGTAAAAACAAGCCATAGATTTTATCACCGTATCAATGTCTGTTTAGAATATCATGAGAAACTGACCATTCCCCTTAAGTTTCAATTCAATCATCTTTCATTCTCTCACAGTGCTAAATATTAATCTTCATTCACCCCTCATTTTACCATCATCCCAGGGATTAGTCTGGTGAAAAACCTTGCACTCTCTCTGTGGCAGGACGATTATTTCTTGTAAAGGAAAAAAAAAATCTGTCCACAATGTTCCAAAGATTGCCTCAACCCACTCTTAAGGTTGATCATATTAATCCCTTTTCCTCACTGAGACATCTCCGTTTCTTTCCGGTGGTGAAAAAAAAACCTTTCCTTCTCGCTGCACTGCGACTGACGAGGAATTTAAAAGCTCCTTACATCCATGTCTGAGCATCAACAAAGCCAACACCAGAGGTGCTACGGGAGATGAACATCACGCTCAGGAAATGACTAAGGAAATGCCTATCTTGAACTGAGTGGCTGGTTCAGCTGTTCCACAGGACAGTAAATAGTAAAACACATTGCTGTGGGTTGACAGTCACACAGAGAGCTGATCAGGGAAGGATGACTCATTGCCTTCTCTAAAGGACATGACGCAAGCAGATGGGCTTTTTATACTTAATGATGATGGATTCACTTCAATGCCAGCAATTTCCTTCATATTAACAGATTATTATTCTGTGGCTCTAGATCATGAGTCAATGACTTGACACCATGCATTATCTTCCCATCAGAGAGTTTCTGTTCAGAGAATAAGTTAAACACTTTAAGTGCAATTACGTTGTGATGGACATGTTTTTAGAAGTGGCTTGAAACAGTTGATTCCGGATTTATCAGAGGGTCAAAAGATGGTTTACTCAGAAGGTGCACTGTGCCTGAGGAGGAGACTGGAATATCATGATGGGGGTATTGGAGAGGATATGGAGATATCGACCCGAGCAGGGCTAGAAGGATTATGGCGTTTTAGAGTTCCTCCTCACAATTTTGTGAGTAACTTGAAAGTAGTAATTGGCTCATTATAATTTCTAAAGAATGGAATGTTTGTTTGGAGCTGAAGACGTAGACTCCACCTTTCCTAATTTTAATAAAATGAGCAACAATTCAGTTTAACCTGCTTTAATAGACTTACCAGCAACACCAATTATAGCGAGGCTGGGACAGTAACCAGCTTGAATAACAATCAGTACATCACAGATCCATTACGCTAATGATATCCAAGGTTAGGAAAGCCAGTAAAGACGGTAGTTTAAACTTCTGTCCATTGTTGGAACACTACAGTCTAAAGTTGTCAAATTGTGATCCATTGTTGGTACATTCCAGTCTAATGTTGCCAGATTCGGATCCGTTGTTGCAGCATTCCAGTCAAATGTTCTCAAATTCTGATCAATTGTTGGATCATTCCAGACTAACGGTCACAGATTCTGTTCTTTGCTCCCCCTCTCTCTGTAGCTGCTGATTCCTGTTAGTGCTGTGAGTGATGCTCCCACTCATACTATGGGATAACACAATGAACTGTGTCTCTCAGTAATAGAAAAGCAAACCCTCCAGTGACACATTTAGGATCCAAGGAGACTGACATTAATCACAGTCAGTGAGCAAATAGCTCCAACAAACACCTTTCAATTCAATACTGTTTTATTAAAATTCAAAATAATGAATGAAATTTACACATTCTGGATTAGATATGTGAGGGTGAGTGAAGGAACGAATGTTGGGGCGTGTAGATCAACTGAGTGTAACCATGCAATCTGCATGTGATATGGAAGAAATGCTTTAGGTTTATTGGAACATAAATATGCTTCTCTGCTCAGTAATTACAATATCAGTAAAACATTGAGAGAACGTTTACAGTCCATGACTGACAAGAAAATGTGTCTCAAAGAGCGTGGGATTATAACAGATAGACGGTATGGATATGTTAAAAGAGAATTGTACCTAAGAGACAATGGGGACTGCAGATGCTGGAGAATTCAGTGTAGATAAAGTGTGGTGGCGGAAAAGGCACAACACTTCAGGCAGCATCCATGGAGCAAGAGAGTCAACATTTCACGCAGGACCCTTCTTCAGGACTGGGGAGGGGGAAGGGGGATGAAAGACAAATCGGTGGTGGGAGTGAGGCTGAGGGAAAGGTAGACAATAGGTGAATGAAGATGGGAGGTGATAGTGATAGGTCGGTGGGGAGTACAGAGAGGAACTGTAGGTCACCTCGAGAGGGCGGACCTGAGTCAGAGGGTTGGATGTGGGATCTGGGTTTGGGAGGGAAGATTTGCAAATTAATGATCCAATGTTCATGCCGTGTGTTTGTTGGCTCCTAAGGCAGACGATGAGGTGTTCCTGGTAACATCCTGCTAAATCTCTTCTGAACCTTCTCCAGCTTAATAATATCGTTCCAATAACAGAACTGCACAGAATACTGCCGAAGAGGCTTTACCAATTGCCAGTGCGATCCCAGCATGATTTCCCAACTTCGAAAATCAATGGTCTGAGCAATAAAGGCACCTCTAGACGTCAGTCTCTCTATGTGCTGCAAAGAATTGTACCTGTGCCCCTGGCTCCCTCTTTTCTACAGCACTATCACTGCACTACCATTAATTGTATAAACCCTCCCCTTGTTTGTTTTACCAAAATGCAATGCCTCACATTTATCCAAGTTAAAATCCGTCTGCTACATCTTAGCCCAGTGAGTGATATTACTACCCCCTCCCAACCCCTTCAGAATTAAAAGACTCTCCCTCTCCATGAAGCCTACAAACACCAGCCTTGACTTTCCCAAAGACACAGAGCTTGGTTTGCCTTGTGCAGGCAGAGGAAAGAGTGGGTAAGGAGTGTCTGGAAAGGAAATAGTTGCCTAGTATCAATGAATAATTTTAGGAAGAGGGATGCAACATGTTATAAGTTGGAAACAGTGACCGATGTTTGTTGTGCTCTTTCGTCATGTACGGTGTTCAGTATTGGGATTGTTTCGAGATACTTCAAAGTGCAGAGTGTGTTTACAGGATTTCTTTCCCAAATATTGCAGCTTATAGATAATAGCCATTTAAGCTGGAAATCGTAGCCTAGCAATTAAAGATGTTCATAGTTTATCTCAATGACAAAGCACATGATCGCAACATCCTACAGTTGAGGCTAATATCTTTTATTTGTTTAACAATGAGAACTGTTGCTTGTGACTTTCAGTAATGCTAATCAGAATTTAATGAATCCATCCAGAGCTGAAACCTGACACTGAAAATATGACCCAAATTCTGAGCATGGTTTAAGACTTATGTAGTGGATATCACCTCTGCTCTTGTGCCAGAGTTCTGGTTTCGATTCCAGTCCATGAACTTGTGGCAGTGTCACAATCTCTGGAACAGATGATCTAGATTCAAGTTCTGCCTGTTGTGGAGGTATGTCACAGCATGTCAGAACAGGCTGATGAACACACAGGGGAATCATGTTGCAGCTTGAGAGGCTACTGCTGAGTGGTTGCAGTGTCCCTACCTCTGAGCCTAATGGTCGAAGGTCAAATACCACAGAGATGTTTAACCCTATGTCAGAACTTAGATTAGATTTTCTACAGTGCAGAAACTGGTCCTTCAGCTCAACAAATTCAAACTGACCCTCCCAGGAGCAACCCACCCAGATCCATTTCCCTCTGATTAATGCACCAGTTCTATGGACAATTTAGCATGGCCAATCCACCTGACCTGGATTGTGGGAGGAAACCAGAGCACCGAGAAGAATCCCATGCAGACACAGCGAGTTTGTGCAAACTCCACACAGGCAGTCACCCAAGGCTGAAAAACGTTGATTAAAGTGGTTTTAGAATTGTGACTTGATGGAGACGGAAAAGATGTCAGTATTGAACTTCAGAATTTTGCCCAGTGATAACTGAAAACACAGCCATTCGTGTTGACTGGAATTACACCTGCATTTTCTAGAGGTTTATACAATCATGTGAAGAATGAATAGTCAAGGTCTATTTCCCAGGGTAGGGGAGTCCAAAACTCCAGGGCATAGGTTTAAGATGGGAAGAGAAAGATTAAGAGGGACCTAAATGTCAACTTTAACACGCAGAGGGTGGTGCGAGGACGGAATGAACTGCCAGAGGAAGTGCAGGAGGCTGGTACAAGTACAACATTTAAAAGGCATGGGTGTATTAATAGGAAGGGTTAAGAGGGATATGGGACAAATGTTGGCAAATGTGATGAGATTAATTTCTTAGACTATTAATCATTATACATACCCCATCCAATATACAACCAATCCTGACGTAATATGTAAATTTACTAATCACGCTTTCTGTAATTCTCATCTAAATCATTAGTATAACTGAAACAAAAACGTAGATCCAATACATTTTCCTGTGGTCCCATGTTTCCAGGTCGAGAAACAATCCTTCACGAGCACCCTATCTCCAGCCATTAAACAGGTGTATAAACAGAAACACGCGCACACAACCCTCCACCAACACCCTGTATCCTGCCATTAAACAGTTATACACAGAAACACACACACAACCCACCAGCACAACTCTGTCTCTTGCCATTAAAAACATTTACAGAGAAACACAGACACACAAACTTCCAGCACCACTCAGTCTCTTGCCATTAAGCAGATATGTACAGAAACACACGCACAAATCTCCATCACCACCCTGTCTCTTGCCAGTATACAGATGTACACAGAAACGCACACACACCCTCCTCCACCACCCTGTCTTCTGTCATTAAACAGATATATACAGAAACACCCACACACGAACCCAATCCTCCACCACTACCCTAGTCTTCTGCAATTAAACAGATATACACAGAAACACGCACATGCAGCCCTCCACCACTGTCAGTCTCCTGCCGTTAAACAGGTACATACAGAAGTACACAGATACAACCCCGCTCCACCATCCTGTCTCCTGCCATTAAACAGATCAATACAGAAACACACACACAACCCTCAACCACTAACCTGTCTCTTGTCATTAAGCAGATATACACAGAAACCCGCACACAAGCCTCCACCACCACTCTGTCTCCTGCTATTAAACAGATATACAGAGAAACACACACACCAACACCCTCCTACCTCCTGCCATTAAAGAGTTATACACAGAAACACGCACAGAAAACCTACCACCACCGCCCTGTCTACTAGCATTAAGCAGATATATACAGAAACAAACACACAACCCTCCACGACCACCCTGGCTCCTGACATTAAACAGATACACACAGAAACACACACGCACAGCCCTCCATGTCCACCCTTTGCTCTGTCATTAAGCAGATAGACACAGAAGCACACACACACACGCACACAGAGCCATATTGGGACACAGACAGGGTAATGTCTTTAATATAGAGAGATCATTTTTGATTAAAACATGGATCAAGAGTTACAGCGGGAATGGGGGAATTGTTTTGAGAAACATATCAGGATGAAGCGAACAGTAAAGCAGACTTGATGGGCCAAATGACCTTATTTCAATTTCCTATGCTTTGTGGCCTTAAGACGGCAGGAATATTTTCCCAAGTGTGCAATGGAGGCTGAGTTTGATAAATACTTTACTGAACAGTCAATTGGACTGTGGGATAGGTTTGAGGGGCTGCAAGGTCCAGCAATTTCTGTATTTGTTTAAGAGTAAGACACATTCATTTTAACACACTTATTGTGAAGATATTAAACGTTTTATTGTTATATTACGAAGGCACATGTAGACACATCTACAAATCAAGTAGAGCCAATTTTTGTTAATGAAGTGCTTCTGTGCATGACAGCCTCATTGATGCGCCTGCGTGGAGCAGGGAATGTGATGGAGTCATATAGTTCAGACAATGTTCAAGGAGAGCACACATGGTCCAGTATGGAGTCTGATAACATCACTGATTCAGCTCAGAGAAAGAAAAATGTAACCTACCTGAGAAGGAACAGTCTATTGTTCCCTTTCGTTTTTCCTGTCCCTCATTATAAGAATGTTTGAGAGCTAAAACAAAAGCCTAGTCGGTTTTACCACTCATGGAGGATTCCTGATGAGAATCTCCCCACTGCTTGAAACAAAGGGAATTCAGACAAATCCAACTGTTCCAGCAAGGAATCACATTGTCCAAATTTTGTGTGAGCAGACTAACTTCGGAAGTAATTATTCAGAGTCAATAGAGAGAGGGACAGACAGGAGATTCTGTGACTGCAAATGGTAATCCGGGATGATGTGTAACCTCCCACGTGCCAAGGTCTACGATGTCTTCGAGCGGGTGCAAAATGTTCTCAAGGGGCGGGGAAGATGTCATAAGTCATTGTGCAGTTGGTACAAATGGCCTAAGTAGAAATAGTGATGAGGTCCTGCAGAGTGATTATAGAGAGTTAGGGAAGAGGTTAAAACCAGGAACATGACAGCAGTAATCCCCGTGATACTTCCAGTTCAATGTGCTGTTGAGGGTAAGAGCAGAAGGGTATAGAAGATGAATGTGTGAGTAAAGAATTGGTGCAGGGGGCAGTGGTTTAAATTTTTAGATCACTGGAATCTTTTGTGGATGACAGGGGTGTCCTGTTCAATAAGGATGTGTTATACCTGAACTGGAAGGGGACCAATATTCTGGCAGGCAGATTTGCTAGTGCTACAAGGGAGGAGTTCAAATAGCTTGGCTGTGGTGGTGGTGGGGGAGGGGGGAGGGGGGAGGTGTGGCATCCTCAACAGCAGGGATAACAAGTGCGAGGCTGGAAGGAAATGCAGTAATGAGAAACAGTAAAGTGAAGAGATAGGTTCGGTTGGAACACGGCACGGAGCAAGGAATGCCTGTTGGATTAAATTGCATCTGTTTCAATGCAAGAAGTATTGCATTGAACTCTGGAGTGGATAGGTACATGAGACTGGGATATTATAGCCATTACAGAAACACGGTTAACAGAGGGCCAGGACTGGCAGCTGAAGGTGGGACAGAGATAGTGGAAGGAGGGAAGGGGGAGTTGCATTTCTGATTAAGGCGAGAATCATAGCAGTGATCAGAGATAAAATAACTGACGTATCATCCAGGGAGGCTTTGTGGGTGAACTTAAGAAATAAGAATGGATTGGTGACATTATCGGGCTTGCAATGTAGTCTCCCGAATAGTAAGCAGGAATTAAAGGAACAAAAGTACGAAGAGAGATTGGGAAGACTTGAGGAACCAATAGAATTGTCATATTGGGAGATTTTAATTTTCCTAACATACACTGGGACTGACACAGAACTAAGGGAGTTGACGGGGTGAATCTATTAAGTATGTTCAGGTAAGTTTACTCAAGCAGTACGGAGAGAGGCCTACTCAGGAAGGGGCAAAACTTGGCCTACTCTTGGGACATAGAGCAGAACAGGCGGCTGAGGTGATAGTGGGGGAGCACTTTGGAACCAGTGCTAATAGTTGTATTAATTTTAAAATAGCTATGGAGAGGGACAAAATTGGTCAGCACGTTCAAGTTCAAACTTAGGGCAAGGTGAATTTTGATGGAATCAGATATGAGCTTACAGGGGTTGATTGGAGCCAAATGGACCTCCAGCAAATGGGAGGCCTTTAAAAGTGAGATAGCTAGAGTTAAAGGTCTCCACGTTCCTGTAAAGGTAAAGGGCAAGGTTCATTGGGAAAGGGAACCCTGGATGACAAGTGATACTGAGGCATGGCTCAGCTTCAGGCAGCTGGTATCAAGGGATTGCCTGGAGGTATACAGGGGATACAGGACTTTACCGAAGAAGGAGAAGATCATGGTGAATCCAACGAGGTCATTTAAATTTATTAAATAAAGGAGAATCACTGCAGTGAGAATATGACCCCTCAAAGATCAAAATGGACAGGTGTATGTGCAACTGCAGGAGATGGACAAGGTTCTCAATTAATATTTCTCCTGTGTGTTTACATGAAGACTTGGGAGCTTGAGAGGTTAATCGTGATATCTTGGGATAGTCCATATCATTGTTGGATGTATTAGAATGTATGCATGTGGATTTATCTCCTGGTTCTGACCAGATGTATCAAAGAATAAGGCAGGAGGCTACAGATGAAACTACGGGGACCACTGGCTGATATTTTAACATCATCATTAATTACAGGTGAGGTCCCAGAAGGCTGGAGGGTAGTGAATGTTGTGTCCTTATTCGAGGAGAGAAGCCAAGAAAAACCTGGGAACTATAGAGCAGTAAGCCTAACGTAAGTGTGCTGATGAGAGTGAGGGAAGTTTTCAGAATTTGCAGCAGGACGTCGATTAGCTGGGGAAGTGGGCAGAGAAATAGGGAAAAGGAGTTTAACATAGATAAGTGTGATGTCTTGTATTTTGGAAAGTCAAAGAAAGGTGGGAATTTCATGGTGAACGACAGGGCCTTAAGGGGTGTACTGGAACAGAGGGTCTTTGGAATTCAGGTGCATGGTTCTCTGCAATGGAGTCACCGGTAGGGAGGGCAGTGAACAAGGGTTTTGGCGCATTGGCCTTCATCAGTCAGGGCATGAGTTTAGAATTTGGGATGTTATGCTGTAGTTATACCTAGTGTTGGTGAGGCCGCACTTGTAGTGTTGTGTTCCGTTTTGGTCACAATGCTCTCGGAAAGATGTTGTTAAACTGGAAAGAACACAGACAAAATTTACAAGGGTGTTGCCAGGACCTAATCATCTGAGTTACAGGAAGCGGTTGGACAAGCTAGGATATTTATCTTCAGAGCATAGGAGACTGAGGAGGAGGGCATCCTTGAAAGGAGTGGCACAGTGGCTCAGAGGTTAGCACTGCTGCCTCACAGCACCAGGGACCCGAGCCTTCCACATATGTCTGTGTCGAATTTGAACATTCTCCCGATGTCTCCATGGATTTCCTCCGGTGCTTCAGTTTCCTCCCAGAGTCCAAAGATGTACAGGTCGGGTGAATTGGCCATGCTAAGTTGCCCATAGTGATCGTTGCGGGAGTCAGGGGTAAATATAGACAAGGGGAATCAGTCTGGGTGGGTGACTGTTGGGGGGGTCGCGGTGGACTTGTTGGCCAAAGGACCTGTTTCCATACTCTAGGGAATCTAATCTAATCTGAACTGTACAAGATCAAGAGAGGCATGGATATGGTGAATGGACGCAGCCTTTTTTTGCCAGAGTTGGGGAATTTAGGACTAGATAGCATCAATTCAAGGTTAGAGTGGAAAATAAAAAAAAGGTACAATATAGCCTGCATTTTTACACAGAGAGCGGAATGAGCTGTCAGTGGAAGTGGTTGATGCATTTACATTAACGATATTTAAAAGGCACTTAGACAAGTACATGGATAGGAACGAATCAGAAGCATATTTGCCAAGTGCAGGGAAACGGGGTTAGAGTAGATGGACATTGGGTCAGTATGGACCAGTTTGCGCCAAAGGGCCTGTATTCATGCTGTAGGACTCTATGACTCTATAAGTTGAAGAACATTTGTGTCAAACGCTCATTTTTTTCTTTTGTCATGGGTTTTAATAGTACTGGCACAAAGTTCTTTCAATTTTACGTTGCAGAGATATTGCTTTTCAGTTTGTTATTAGACGTGTGTGTGTGTGTGTGTGTGTGTGTGTGTGTGTGTGTGTGTGTGTGTGTGTGTGTGTGTGTGTGTGTGTGTGAAATATCAATATACATGTTTGCAATATCCTCTCATCATTCTTTTTTCCACCATAGCTTGAGTAATTTTGTTTTGGTCATAAACGTGTTGTTTTAGCAGATTAGAGAAATCTGCCTGACTTGTTTCTAACACTGACTCTGACACCCTCTGATAACTATATCCTTGGCCATATAACCAGCTTAGTTATATTTAAATGTATTTGTGACCAATGGAGGAGAGGAACTAGAAAAGGGAAGACTGATCCAAAAACACAGGGAATAATAGATTCAGTGAGCCAAACATCAGTGTAGGGATGGTTGTTGGAAGGTTTTTTGATGGATAGGATTTACATGCATTTAGAAAGACAAGGGCTGATTAAGGATAGTCAACATGGATTTGCGCGATGGAAATCGTGCCTCATTAATGTGATTGAGTATTTTGAAGAGGTGACAATGATTGTCAAAGGCACTGTGATGTACACTGTCAACACAAACTTCAATGAGGCGTTGACCGAGGTTCCTCATCGTAGATAGATTACTAAGGTTAAATCACATGGAATCCATGGAAAGCTGACAAGTTGGATATAAAATTGGATTGAAGGTAATGGATATTTTTTCCAGACAATGGGCTTGTGGCCAGTGTTGTGCTAAAAGTATCAGTGCTGACCACACCGTTTTTTTTAATCGTGTATATAAGTGACTTGGATGTGAATATCGGAGGGACGAATCGTAAGTTTACAGATAACATCAACTAAATGGTGCAGTGGACAGTGAAGGAGATGAGTAGAACGGCACCCTTGACTATCAAAGGGCCCAGGACTGACAGATGGATTTTTTAATTTAGATATTTGTGAGGTTTTGCATTTTGCTAAGTTAAAGCAGGGTAGTGCGCTGGGGAATGTTGCTGAACAAAGAAATCTATGGGTGCAGGTTCATACTTCCTTGAAAGTGGAATTGCAGGTGGACAGGGTGTTGAAGAACATGGTTGGAATGCTTGCCCTTAATTGGTCAGAACACTGAATATAGGAGTTAACGTGGCATGTTGCGCCTGTAGAAGACGCTAGTGAGGCCACTTTAAGAATGCTGCGCACAATTCCATTGGCTCTGCTGGTGGGAGGAGTATGAGACGGCGCAGTAAATGTTTATAAGTATTTTCTGGTACTGGAGGGTTTGAGCTTCATGGCGAGGATGAATAGGTTGAGGTTTTTTTTCCCCTGGATGAGCAGAGGCTGAGGAGTGACAGAAAAGTGGTTTATAAAATCACGAGGATAATGGATAGTCTGAATGGCCAAGGTCTTTTTCCCAAGGTAGGGAGGCTCCAAACTTAGACTGCATAGGTTGAAGGTGAGAGGGGAATGATATAGAGTGGGCCTTAGGGGTAACATTTTCACGCAAAATGTGGAGCAGTTACGGAAAGTTCTGTCAGAGAAAATGGTGAAAGCGAGTACAGTTACACATTTAAAATATATTGGAATAGGAGCATAAATAGGAACGATTCAGAGGGATATGGGTCAAATGGTGGCAAATGAGACGAGATCAGATTGCGATATCTGGTTGGCGTGGGCAAGCTGGAATAAAGGATCTGTTTCCATGCTGAATGACTCTCTGGTTCTGTAAGAGGGATGAGGAAAATTTCTAAAAAGGGCCTTTCGAGTGGGAATTTTCTTCCCCAGAAGTTTGAGGTGCCTCTTTGTTTACATTTATTCAAAGCTGAGTTAGTAGATAAGTGATAATAGGATAGAGACAGGAAAGTTGGGCTAAGACCACAACCTGATCAGCCACAATCTTCCTGCCTGGTGGAGAAGGCTCAAAGTGTCTAATTACCCACTCCAGCTCCCCAATCCCATGTTTCTATATTCCATTCAGTCCCTCAAAGCTGCTAGACAGAAGCAGTTAGAGAGGCCACTTACTGCTATCACCTGGTGCACAGGAATAGAGAGACCATTCTGCCCCTCAAGACTGTCACACACGGTTTGAGGTGATTTGGAAAATATAATTGGAAAACCCAGGCTCATCTCTCTTCACATAGCTTCCCCTCCCTGCAACTTGGGCTTCATTTGTTGATCATGTTGTAGACCCAGATTCACTGTGACTACAGCCCCCATACCTCACCCAGAGATTGCTCACAAAATCCTCTGCTCTCTCTGACATTCACTACCCTCTGTTTGAAGAAAACATTCTCTGCTTCGACACCATGACTTATTAATATGAACAAAAGAGGAAACACTGGGACTCAGGTAATAGGGACTGGACCTGAACACAAGACAGTATTTGACTTAGGATGACATCAAGGAGTCTGAGCAAAATCGCACTTAATGAGAATTGATTGTGATCGCTCCACTTTTTGGAGTCATTCACAGCGTAAGGGAAGATGATTATCATTGGTGGACATCACTCATCTCAGCCATGGGACGCAACTATAGAGATCCTCAGGGTAGCTCCCTCAGCTCAGGCAGCCCCAGTTGGTCATGAAATAATCCCTACAGTGCGAAAGAAGGCAATTCAGCCCATTGAGTCCAAATTGAGCAGAAGTGGAGATATTTACTGAAGTTTACATAACATTCAGAACAAGTTGTCCCTCTTCAGCTCTTGAAGCAGTCAGTGTCCAAGTGCTACAAGATCCCGACAACACTCAATATCGTGCTGTTAAAGTCTGGGTAACATTTATGTAACAACACTATACATTTCTACAGTAAATGGTGAAGCTCATTCAGCTCCTCAATCTGGGTTCACAAAAATATAGGGAAGTCATTCGCCCATCAAACTATTACAAGATGGATGATAGTTTATTCAGTCTCTCCTGCCTATTACACAGGGAGAGAAGGAATCTGCTCACTCCCATGCATCATTTACACGGGATCAGAAAGAGATTATTTCACACCTAGAGTCACTTAAAAAGGAACAGGAAAAGGTCGTTCAGTTTCTCAAGTCACTAATACAGGAACGGGAAGGTGTCAGAGATGCTCCAACATCACAAACAAATGAAAGGACTGCACGGATAGACTGCTCAGACCTGGTCCACATGGTTTAATTACTCATAGTACATATGTGCTACTTTAACATGGATTTCTGGCAGTAGGAATGAAACCAAGTTTTTTAAACATTCTCCAAGGTGTCTTCCATCTTCAAGAAAGCAAACCCATGGTCTCCGTGGAGGTCAGTCGTTGATAAGGAGTGGTTAACTATTTCAGAATGAAGTTATTGTGGCTGCTGACAGGATTGTGTACAAAGTGACATTCAATGCGGTGTCGCACAGTAACTACGCACTAAAATATTCAGAATTCATTCTGAGCCTGTACCTTTCTGACAAACAACATGGCGGCTCTACACAAGCACTTAAACTATCGGGAATCAAACATCCAAATAAAAGTATGAAGCTTTCACCCTATTCAGCTGTTTGGGACATCATGAGTATCCACCCATAACCATCAAGTTTCTACTTCGTTATTCTCTCACAGTGCTACAGATTAAACACATAGTTCCTGCACTCTCTGCTGATGGTACCACCATGCCAGGGTTTAGTCTGGTGAAAGTCCTTTGCACGCTCTCGGTGACAAATTGATCAATATTTATAAAACAGACCAAATGTGTACACAATGCACCACATACTCTCTCAAAAAACACGAGCATGTCCTACCTCTGATACTTCAATCATTTTGTATGAAGAGCTACATATAATGTACTTCCTGCCCTGTAAGAATTCAGTTAGTTACTTATGATCAAGGACATCCAGGTCCTTTTCAACAAAGACACTTTCCAAACTCTCATAATTAAAAAAAATAGTACATATGTGAATTATGATATTTGGTGTTCATTTTTATACCTTTGAACAGCTATTGCTCAAAAACTGATCCTGCTGATACCCAACAAGCCCTCAGTCCAGAGAAAAACACTGCTCTTCTCGTATCTCCATTATCCAATTTTCAATCCATGTGGTACATATTCCATCTCTACCTACCCAAGGACACTAACATTCCCCACTCACCTGTATTCAACCATGTCAAACATCTTCTGAAAATCAAAAACTCCACTCTCACTAGTTCTCAATTGTCGATGTCACAACAGACAATCTGCACAAACTCAAGCAGGTTTATCAAAGATCATTTCCCTTTCCTCAATCTAGGAATCTACCAAATAAGGTCATTATTTCCCAAGCGTCTGGGTGTCACAATCCTTATAAAATTTTCCAAAGTTTTACTCACAGCTGACATCAAGCTAATTAGTTTCCTTTTTCCCCTCTCCGGCCTGTTTTAAATGTTTAGCTTTACAATCGCTGCTTTCCAGTCTGCAGTATCTTTTCCAGAATCTAACCAGCTTTGAAGAATAATTCGTAATTCTTTCACTAGCTCAGTTGTCACCTGCTCAATACTCTGGGTTGAAGATCATCACATGCAACAACATCCAAAATTTCAATTCGATTAGATTTTCAAAAGCAGACTCTTCATTAATTCTAATTTCCTGCAGTTTCTAATTTTTACCAGTCACTCTGTTTCCTAGTATTTCTGGAAGTTAGTTTCTGTACATTCAGCTGTGGAGATTGAGCCATTGTATTCCTCTCTGCAAGCAGGTGTCTTCTGTCAGCTCGTGATATATCAGAGGATTGCCCTTCAGAGATGCTGGGTGTATAATCTACTCTGTCCGGAAAGTTCCAGAATCAATCCAGTTTTCTTCATCGTGAGTGTCAGCACAGTCCTGTCCCTTGTCTGAGACCACAGGTTACACTGACAGAGGGTGCACAGCTCAATAAGCGCATCATTTTTGAAACAAGCTGGATTCAAACTTTACCCCTGAATGGATCCAGTGTAGAAAGATGTTCCTGGAAATCCCAGGGAGAATAGTGCAGTGCCCTGCTCCCGTCTGCTGACAGAGCTTGCCTTCTGTGGAGTCTAAACTCCATTTGTTTCCCATGGACCCAGACACTCTGTAAATGCAATGTCCAGAGTGGTGTCACCAGACTCTCGTGTCTCCCTGAATGAACCCAGCAGCTGACAATACAAACTCGGGGAAAGCATCCTCAGAACCTCACCTGATTTTCTAATGACAGCAGCTAGTCAATTTTCCCCCACCCATGGTACACCCATTCAATGTTGAAAATGCCTCCGTCTCCTCAGTTTCTCTTCCTGGCTGAGAAAGCTGTTACATCTTCACGCAGTCGCACATTAACAGTTCCTCTTTCCAAAGAAGCAGTTGACACTCTAACATTACGTTTCTCTATATCTCAGTAACGATACGTATTGGCCGATGGAGCTGATCACCACACTGAGAGAAGAGAGTAGAGTTAGAGGGAACATGACTCACGTTAAGCAGGGACATTCCAAAATAGATATAATATGCAGGAATATGCGAAAAGGGGAAATGCTAGAATAACTTTCGATTCTATTCTTCTTCCAGTCCATCATCAGCAATCCTTTTTCTTGCTTTTCCTTTCACTCTCTCTGTCTCTGTCTCTGTCTCTCTCTCTCTCTATCTCTCTCTTTCTCTCCCTCTCTTTCTCTTTCTCTCTCTCTCTCTCTCTTACTGGACATTTCCCCATCCATTCAGCACAAACCTCCCGCTCACCCTTCCAACTATCTCTGATATAATAATATTACTTACCAGTTGCATTCAGTTTTGACAGGGTCAGTGAAGTCAAAACTTTATCTGTGTTTCTCCCGACAGACTGCCATACCTGCTGAATTCTTCAAAATTCTTTCAGACGCTGGAGAATTTTATTTCAGATCTCCAGCATTCATAGTTCCTTGGTTTATTCACCTTTAATGTTGTTGTTTCCGGGGATGCCAGCATCACTGGCAAGGGCAGCATTTGTTGTCCATCCCAAGTGCACTTGAACACGCGGCCATTTGTCAAGGCAGTATGGAGGGAAGCTAATTGTAGTGGGTCTGAAGTGACATTTAGTGCAGACGGAGCAAAAATGTTAGGTTTCTTTACCAAAGGTTATCAGTAAAATAAGAAAAGAAATCCAGATGGTTTATGCTTGCCATGAGTGAAATTAGGTTTCATTCCAATTTTTGTCTTTCGAATTTAAGTTTAGTCATCGGCTATGTTAGGATTTCAAACAATGCTTTTAGAGTCATAACCTGTGCCTCTGAATGACACAGTCAGTGACATTGTTACTCTGATGCAGAGTCCCTGTTGTGAAGTAACTGTAGAGACAAGAGTAAGTTTGTGATCAAATATTTGTAACTGCAAGAGAAGTCAGATGAGAACTGGAGCCATATAACAAAGGGGTAGATGATGGCGAAGTAAGCAACAGAACTCAGCAGAGTTGGAGAGTGGGAATATCATGGAGGTGTGTGTCGGCAGGTTTGATGACAGAGAGAATATGGAGACATAAAACAGTTCATGGTAAAAAGGTCCGGAAAAGTCTTTTTCCTTTCAGATGTTTATGGGTAAGTAGTTTAGAAATGCATGAAATGGAAGTGGAGCTTGTGACTGAAAGCTTATGCCTTTGTTAAATATAATAAACCAGAATAGCAATAACATTCAGCATCATTTATAGAATTGACAGAGATAAGCTTACTAGGAGCACGAACAATAGCAAGGATGGGATAGTATCCATCTTGAATATTCATCAGTACGGCTCATATCCACAACTCTAACCACGCCCAATCCTGAGAAAGATAGTAAAAACCCTCGAGGATAAACTCCTGTCCATTGTTTGAACTTCCCAGTCTAATGTTCTCAGATTCTGATCCATTGTTGGAACATTCTCACGTTCTCAGATTCTGATCTCTGTCTCTTTCTCTGTAGCTGTTGATCCAAAACTTGTTGAGGTTGACTCTGCCCTGAGTACTATGGCATAAAAAGCCGAAAGAAGCCCCTATTTATGGAAGAGGCTAACCCTCTAGTATCACAATTAAGTCCAGGGAGACTGATACTAATCACAGTCACTGAACAAACAGCTCCAGTTAACCCTTTTCATGACAACCCTGACCTGCCACAATAATGCTTGGTCTTCGGGGGATGTTGATATCGCTGACAATTGGGCTAATGGCACATCTCCAATTGTAACGTTAGAGGTGAGGAGCAAGGGATAATGCTTTCTCTTCACAATCTCGATGGGTTCCACAATGAATGTTTTGGCAGAATAGAAGTTGCTGGATTCCTGAGGCTGTCTCTGTCTGATCATCAGGCCTGCTACATCTTTTCATTTTCTTTATTTATGTTTAACGTTGACTTTTGTCTGTCCAGTACGTGGGTTTAGGCATTTTTGAGAGACACCTACAGAGCCATAGACGATGTAGATACAGTCCCTTCCTTGTGTTCTTGCAGCCGCGGCTTGGTCCTGTGTAGTGATGGTCAAACTCTCACAAAACCAGGATTCTTAGTTTTACCTTTCGCCAGTTATTGCTGGGGTCTCAGCAGGGTTGGAAGGCTGTAAATCTCTCCTGGCTGCTTCACTTTCTTTCGGACATTTCTCTCGGAATTGTCGTCTGATGATCTTTCCCCCTGGATCAGAGAACTGCATGTTTCTTGAATTTGTTTTTTGACACGTGTGTTTATTGGAAATACATATTGGAGAAGTTCCTCCAAAGTAGTCAAATAACCCATTATTCTGCTAAATTTTCCAACAGAATTAAGTTATTCCAAGTTCCTCTTCCTTTTGTTATATTCTGTCGACAGTGTTTGAACAAATTTTGTTGTGTTTAATGTCGAATATTTTGACAAAGTGAAGTGTATCTGGAACACAGCAACTCACATTTACCAGCGGAACGGGCTAAGCTGGAAGAGTGACAGTTACGTCAGGAATTATATCGGATACTCAATGCACCTCACAGATCCCGCCCAGGCACATATAAGCCCAGATGAGATACCTGCTCAGCGTGAAGCACTGCGTAACCAGGCGAGTGTACTGCTCAGCAGAAGATCGAACTCTATTTAGAGCTCACCAGTCCCCTACTTATCTGTCCAACAGTGCACTGATCTATACACCTGGACTAGATAATCTGTTCAGCACAGGGCGTTGTGCAGAACAAACAGGGTCATTGTTCTATACACACAGGCTGGGTATCTGTGCAGCATGAGGAGCTGTGTAGTGAATATCAGTGAATCTATCTGTTAATCTTGAGCAGTTACCTTCCCAGCATACACAACTGTGTACAGCAACCACTGAGTTGTTGAGTAACACTATGTTAGATCGCTGCCCAGCGTGGGGAAACTTGCAGCCCATGCTGGAAGTGACAGGATGTGCAGCTCTCATCCATTTACAGCTCCATATCTCCAATGCATCATAACAAGGGCTGCTGTGGGTGTAAAACTCAGTGCCAGAGAGAGGCCACGAATCAGTTGAACTACCACCAAATGGGAGGAGCTTGGTTGAAAGAGACGGGGAGATTGAGAGAATATAAGAGAAGAATCTGATGGTAGATTTAAAAATTCTGAAATGAAAACATTTCGATAGCATCTTGCAATATGGGGCTCCGTTTCCAGGAATGATGGGTGAACAGGATATTGATGTCAACTGGGATGTTGGAGAGCATTGGATGAGCATTTGTTCTGCAGCTTTGTAACTGGGAACAGGGTCAGCAGTCTTCGACTCATTGGGCTGAATCTGATAATAATTTGTCTCAGTGTCATTTTCATTGAGTGTGACAGGGAGATTGTCTTTCCGAGATTCCTGATGCAATCTTATCAATCTCACCTCATTAACTACCCACCCAACCCAATGGTGCCCCTCTTATTCAATGTCAGCCCAATTCTCAAACCCATCATGGCTAGAGGTACTCACTATCGTCTGGATGTCCCTGGATATTCTGTGATCGATTGCACTGGTGCCATCTTTAAAAGGCCAATGGGCACACAGTTGCGCTTTCTCAGTTTGGAACTGCCCTGCAGAGTTTACCCTGAGCATGGCAGATAAGGGGCAATTACATCACGGTTTGTCGATACGGGCATGGAGGTCCTGGTGGATCAGTTAGTACAGACGGGAACCATTCTCTTCCCGGAGGGGGCGGCACCACCAGACCCACCGAGCATGGTCTGAGCTCACCACCCAGCTCAGTGCAGTATCTGCGGTCTGAAGAAATGTCCAGCAATACAGGACAAGCATTAATAACCTTCCCCACTCTGTCAGGATAGGTGTTACCGTATTCTCTTTGCTCCCTCACACTCACTGCATGTCTGTTACAGCGCCTTCCCCAGAATAAGGCTCCATCACTCTCACTACTGCATGCAGCACCTCTCTCTCTCTCTCTCTCTCGCTCCCTCTCACTTATGCAACACCCCACATTGTTATAAAATGTGATGGAGAGTTTCTAGAATTCTCTGGATGATGTAGTTTGTACAATGTCCCAGATAGTTTTCAAATTAATACACAACTTCATCAAAATGTTCCTCCCCAATGTGTAATACATCAACGGAAGAAGCAGAGTTTTACTTTTTTAAAAAAATCACTCAGGATGAAAGCGCGTCATGAGGCCATTAAGCCTCTCAAATATGCTCCACTATTCAGACAAAGGGAGCACCTAAACACTTGAAGACTCACTCTCTTCTTGAAAACATGCGCCACATTGGAGGTTCTCAAGTTTTGCTGGAACACTCCAGCCATCGAGAAAGTTATGGAATATTTCACACAGTGCCACCAGTCACTCTGAAACCACTTCTATTAAAACCAGTTTTGAATTGCTGACGACCTGTTTACCCTTGATCTTATCTGTTGAGAAAAGCCTTGTTTGTTTTATTAGAGACAGTGCAAGATCTTCCATGTGACAACAATTTTGTTCATATTATTGTAATTCTTTGTGACTTCCCCGTGAGGAACGATTTAAAATAATGTTTTAAATTATCAGCCTGTTCCCTGAAACCAAATCCCCAGTCACACCCTCCAGGTATCCTGCCTTTCTTCCAAGGGTCACACACACATCATGAACGTTTTGTATTCGATATGGGAAAACTCTTGCGGTTAGTTTTTTTTTCATGTTTCTTGCCAGTTTTGGAATACTTTTCTTGGCATTTTACTTTATACAATCTGCTTCTGGTTCCAAAAATAAACTTCCCAAAGCTGGCGGATGTGAGAGCTCCCCAATCTGAATTCTGTAGTTTGTGATTGATTAGTATCCTTTACAGCCTTTGTGCATCATGGGTGGTTCATCTTCACATCTTCATATCATCTTCTTTTTGATTAGAGTCAATCATTGATGAGCGTTATGAAATATCTGCTTAAATGTCTCCCCCACATATCTACTGACCTTCACGTGGGTCTATTTTCACATTCCGTTTTAGACAATATATTAGACATAAATCTGCAATTGAAATGCTTGGCTCTTCTCAATCATTCAGGGGGAACTTCTGTATGTGGCTGAACACAGGATCAGCTGAGAGTGACTCCATTATCCCAGTTTCTCTGGTTCCGTCATTTCTGCTTGATGATGCCACATGCCAGTGGGAAGCTTCTCACATGTCATCCTTTTCTCTGAAACGAGAAATCCTCTCACTCCGGTGGACTGAAAATTCAACTGTGACTGTCTCATCTTCCTCACTTCTGCCCTCACTCTTTCCCCTCCTCCCCAGCTTTCACTGCACAAGATGCTGCTGGACCTAGAGTCATAGAGATGTACAGCATGGAAACAGACCCTTCGGTCCAGTGTGTCAAAGCTACCCAAACGCCCTGTCCAACACGGAGCGCCATACACCAGGAAGTGAACGATAACACAAGGTGAACCCATTCATTGGTTCTGGAACTACAAAACACTGACGTCAATGACTCTACAGAGCTCTTAGTCATGGTCAGGGAGAGAAACAATGGGAAACACATTCACATCAAACAAAGTTGATGACATTACGGGAATGGAAAAGATTCAGATGAATATGATAAAGAGTTTGAATATTGTAACAAATTGGAGACGTGACACCGGGGAAAGACCTAACTGAATGAGAATATGGAAATGGCCGCATCAGAAACCAGGTTAGGTCGCTGAGTACAGGGCTGATGGGTGATTGGGTGTGAATTCGGGTCAGTCAATAGAATTGAATTGCAGATATTTCAGCTCAAACTGGCCATTTTTGTGATGATGTAGATCAACGCAGCAGGAGCAGAAGCAGAATTGTGTTCAATCACCATCTATAACTTTTCCCCCCGGGATAATCCCTCAGTCTATCATTGACATCATCCGATCTATGGTTCAGTGACAAGTGTGGATAAACATGCCAGAGTTAGAACCATGTGTACCTCAACCTGACTACAACCCATTAACACTAATGCACTTGAATGGCTGCATTCCAAACAGCAGAACTAACACCTGACAGATAGGGTGAAATGATCGCCAGACCAACAGATGAGATCTAAACTCTGCCGTCCTGCCATATCCAATTACAAAGGTCAATTCACTCTTAAACAACTCACTGGAGGAGAGGACTCCACAAATATCACAATCTGAAATAATGGAACAGCCTTGTTCCTCAGTGTACAAGATAAGGATGTAATATCTGCACCATCCTCAACCAGAAATGTTGATTCGATGATCCACGTCACGCTCCCCATCATGCCCACAGAATCACAGATGCCAACCTTCACCCAATTTGATTGGCTGCAAGTAACATGAAGAAACAACTGAACACAGTAGATACGATTAAGGCATTGGGCCCTGACCCCATTCCTGCAATAGGACTGAAGACTTGTGCTGCACAACAAGCCGTGTCCCTGGGGAAGCTGTTTCATTCCAGCTCCAACTCTGACATCTCCCTGGCAAAGTGGAAAATTACTCAGCTATGTCCCGTCCACTAAGAGGAGAATAAATACAAACTGGCCATTTACCATGCGCTCAGTCCCATCGCTCTAGTGAATTTGGTGGGAGTTCTTTTTGATAGAGCAATCAAGCAGCACAGACATAACCAGCTCAGAGCGGTCCCCATGTGGAGATGATGCTGTTGTGGAAATGTCACTGGATTACTAATCCAGACCAAGTTAATGATCTGGCAGCTGGTGGAAGTTAAAAGCAATTAATAAAATGTTGAGATCTAAAGTCTGGCGGCAGTAACAGTGACCCTGAAGCCAATGTCAATTGTAAACACCAATTGCCTTCCCCTAAGTACTTTCAGGAAGTGAGTCTCCCGTGCCTTCCTGCTCTGGTCTAAAAGTTACTCCAGACACACAGACATGTGATAAACTCTTCAATGGTCTCTGAATCGTCCAAACAAGACGCTAAATTGTATCAAACTGTTCCAAGGTCTTAATGGATAAAACCGGACAGGACATTAGCCCTCGGTATAAGAATAGGGAATGGAAAACATAGTCATGTTGACCCTGCAAATGTCTCCTTCCTAACATCTGAGAGTTTGTGACAGCAGTTAAAATGCTTTCCCACAGACTGCACAGAAGCATCTGGAAAGGAATAGGTCATTCAACACTTTATGCCTTTCCCATTCTAGTTAATGGAGAAAACCTCCTCAATGCAGTTTTCCACATACAGTGTTCATATCCCTTAGTATGTTTAAACATAGGGATATATAAAATTTTAAAAAAAAATACCTGCTGTAATCCCTTCGGTCCATCAATTTTGCTCCTTCATTCTAAATACAGGCAGTTCTCCGATAATGTGTGTTTATCAAACCCGACTTCAATACAACACGATTCGTGAACTGTGCAACTTTCCTTATAAAGCAAGTTCACGATTACTGGAACACGTTCCTTCCCTGGCACCAGCTGAACAACAAGTCCCAGCCTCAGGATCCTCTGATGCAAAATGCACCCTCAGCGTGTTCAGCTAAGACATGAATGTAATCCGCTCTGCAGGCCTTGAACCTGAGCCTGAAACTGGGAATTGCAGTCAACATTGAGAAGGAACTGTATTTTAAACTGCGAGAGAAGCTTGATGCAAACTGGAATTCCGCATCTGCATCATGTGGTCAGTCAGCTTGCGCGCTTCCTGGTGAAGAGTTTGGTGAAAGGTGCAAGGCTGTAGTCAGCTGTTGTTGTGTGAAAGTGTTACATTTACTGCACTATTACATTACAATATATCATTTGAAGATTTACATGCACTGTGCTATCGTTTGTGTTAGGCTGACCTATTTTTGTTTTGATTTTTCATGACATTTTTGGGGCTTCGCCCATTATCCTCTTTTCCCCCATAGGTCCCATTATTTATATTGCACCGTTTTCTATAATACGGTGTTCCACGGGAACTCAGCTGCGGCATTATTGGAGAACCAATAATTGAAATGATCGCTAATTCCCGCCTCAGGCAACTGTCTGTGTGGAGTTGGCACATTCTCCACGTGTCTGCGTGGGTTTCCGCCGGGTACTCCAGTTTCCTACCACAGTCCAAAGATGTGCAGGTTAGGTGAATTGGCCATGCTAAATTGCCCATAGCGTTAGGTAAAGGGGTAAATGTGGGGGAATGGGTCTGGGTGGGTTGCCTTCGGGGAGTCAGTGTGGACTTGTTGGGCCGAAGGGCCTGTTTCCATACTGTAAGTAATCTAATCTAATAGAACATAGAACATAGAACAATACA
Organism: Hemiscyllium ocellatum; assembly: GCF_020745735.1. NCBI lineage: Eukaryota > Metazoa > Chordata > Chondrichthyes > Orectolobiformes > Hemiscylliidae > Hemiscyllium > Hemiscyllium ocellatum. Next base: position 8,518,228 of record NC_083405.1, read on the forward strand.
GCACAAAACAGGCCCTTCGGCCCACCATGTTGTGCTGAACATTTGTCCTAGCTTTAGCACCTATCCATGTACCTATCCAATTGCCGCTTAAAGGTCACCAATGATTCTGACTCTGCCACTCCCACAGGCAGCCCATTCCATGCCCCCACCACTCTCTGGGTAAAGAACTTACCCCTGACATCCCCCCTATACCTTCCACCCTTCACCTTAAATGTATGTCCCCTTGTAACACTCTCTTGTACCCGGAGAAAAAGTCTCTTACTGTCTACACTATCTATTCCCCTGTTCATCTTATAACCCTCTATCAATCACCCCTCATCCTTCGTCGTTCCAATGAGAAAAGGCCTAGCACTCTCAGCCTATCCTCGTACGACCTATTCTCCATTCCAGGCAACATTCTGGTAAATCTCCTCTGCACCCTTTCCACAGCTTTAACATCTTTCCTAAAGTGAGGCGACCAGAACTGCACACAGTACTCCAAATGTGCCCTTATCAAGGTCCGGTACAGCTGCAACATCACCTCACGACTCTTGAATTCAATCCCTCTGCTAATGAACGCTAATACACCATAGGCCTTCTTAGAAGCTCTATCCACCTGAGTGGCAACTTTCAAAAAGCTATGAACATAGACCCCAAGATCCCTCTCCTCCTCCACCTTACTAAGAACCCAACCATTAACCCTGTGTTCCGCATTCTTATTTGTCCTTCCAAAATGGACAACCTCACACTTGACAGGGTTGAATTCAATCTGCCACTCCTCAGCCCAGCTCTGCATCATATCTAAGTCCATTTGCAGCCGACAACAGCCCTCCTCACTCTCCACAACTCCACCAATCATCGTATCGTCTGCAAATTTACTGTCCCACCCTTCGACTCCCTCTTCCAAGTCATTAATAAAAATTACAAACAGCAGAGGAACCAGAACTGATCCCTGCGGAACTCCACTTGTAACTGGTCTCCAGGCTGAATATTTATCATCTACCACCACTCTCTGACTTCGTGCGGTTAGCCAGTTCTCTATCCAACTGGACAAATTTCCCACTGTCCAATGCCTCCTGACTTTATGCATAAGCATACCATGGGGAACCTTATCAAATGCCTTGCTAAAATCCATATACACTACATCCACTGCTCTACCGACATCCACATGCTTGGTCACCTCCTCAAAGAATTCAGTAAGACTTGTAAGGCAATACCTACCCCTCACAAATCCGTGCTGGCTGTCCCTAATCAAGCAGTATCTTTCCAAATAGTCATAAATCCTATCCCTCAGTACCCTTTCCATTACTTTGCCTACCACCGAAGTAAGACTAACTGGCCTGTAATTCCTGGGGTTATCCCTATTCCTTTTTATGAACAGGGGAACAACATTCGATCTAATCTAATGCACTATCTCCACAATATACTCCTGCTACCCCCCATCCCTTTTGTGTCATGAAATCCTTATTTATAGTCAGTGCCATAATTTCCACAGCCTTATGTGGTACATAATTCCCCAGTTTCACAGTGTCTGAGTGCAGACATTTATTCTCACCTCAGTGCAGAGTGGCCTGCCTGCACATAATACTGTGGACCCTTGTTTTTAGACCTCCCAGCCAGGGGAATTAGCACCCCTCTTTCAATCTGTCTCACCTTCTCAGAGTTTTATATATTTCACTGAGATCTCCACTCATTTTCCTAAAGCCCATGGGATACAGGCCCAATCAACTCAACTCTGGTCCAACAACAAGCCTGTCATACCAGAGATCAGTCTGGTCATACTTCGCTGCACTCTCTCAATGTCAGGTTTGTCCTTTATTAGGTAAGGAGACCAAAACTGCACACAATACAGCACAATGTTCAAGATGGGGTTTCATCAAGGCCCAGTACAGCTGCAATAAGTGATCCTTACTCGTGGACTCAAATCCCTTTGAAATGAAGGTCAACACACCATCTATCTTCCTATCTTCCAAAATCAAGCAACCACAGAAGCATAGACTCTGTACCGTCAGAAAGGCAGCACGATCTATTTTAATTCCACTTTCTTACATGAAATCCGAAGCCATAAATGTTATGATACTTCAAGTGCTGGCCCAATTGCTTTTTAATTGTTGTGAGCTTATCCGTCACAACTACCGTCTCAGGACGTTTATTCCTGACCCCAACACCCTCTGGGCGAAAAACAATCCTCAAATCCTCTATCAACCTCAAACCCTTGACTTGAAAGGTGAGCTCCCTTGTTCTTGGCCTTCTAACTAAAAGGAACAGCTGCTGTCTATACACCCAGTCATGCTCCTCATAATCTTATCGTACTGAATCACGTCGCGCTCAGCCTTTCTGCTCCAAAGTAAACAGCCCGAGCTTATCCAGCCTCTCTCCATAGCTGATATGCTCCAACCCAGGGAACGTCCTCATGAATCTCCTCTGCATCCACTCCAGTGCAATCACATTCTTCCTGTAATGTGGCTCCCAGAACTGCAGACAGTATGCCATCTTGACCTAACCAAAGTCCTGTATACACTTTAATAATCTATATCTCGATGAGTAAACACTATGATTCCTATCTCCAGTGCCATCTTAACTAATATATCACCCTGTCTAGTGACATTCAGGGATGTATGGGGAAGCATTCCCTGAGCTTCCTAGTGTGCTGCTATCCATTGAGTCCTCTCCTGTCTGGTTCCTTTTTCCAAAGTGCATCACCTCATATTTATCAGGTTTACAGTCCATCTACCGTTGATCCACCCATCTGACCATTCCATCTGTATCTTCCTGAAACATAAGGCCTTCCTCTTCATTGCCAACCACCCAGACAATATTTGTATCAAACACAAACTTACTTATCATACTCGCCCCACCCCCTCCAAATTCACATCTACATCATTTATAAATACTACAAATAATAAGGGATACAGCAGTGATTCTTGTTGTACACCAGGGACACTGATCCCCAGTCACACAAATAGCTTTCTCCAAGCTTCCTCTGTCTCCTGCTACTAAGACAATTTGAATGCCAGTTGCCTAATTACCCTTGATACCATGGTCATGAGATTGTACTTTCTTCATCACCTCTTTTTAAGATCTGGCTGAAAAACCATATAAATAACCTCTTCGAAAAAAGTAAATAAAATTCGTTCGGTATGACTTCCCTCTGATGACTTCATGCCAACTATCCCTGATCAAATATTGCCTCTGTAAATGAAGATCAGTTTTTTTTTCCTTCCCTGTTTTCCCCAATAGTTTCCCTGACACTGATCTGATACTCACTGATCGACAGTTCCCTGGTCTACCTCCACCAGCCTTCCTGTAAAGAGTGCGCTCCAGAACTTTGGCCCCCTCTTCTTTGACCAGAATCTACTGAAATATTTGTTTCAGGGCCTTTCCTCCCTCTCTCCAACAGCAGCCTGTAATGCAACTCATCCGTACCTGGGGATTTGTCCAATTTTATACCAGCCAAAGCCTTCACTACTGCTCGCATTTTATATCGATCTGCTCAAGAGCTTCCCAGTCCACATTCTCGTATTCTGTATCTGCCTCCTCCTTCTTCCAAGTAAAACAGATGTGAAGTTCTCATATCACAATTTATTAATGTTCTCCAGCTTCACACACAAATTGCCCCCTTTGGTTTCTAATGGGGCCTGATTATTCCCTGGTTATTCTGTTCTGCTTGATGTTCTTGTGGAATATCTTGAAATTGTCGCTAACCTTGGTCGCACTTGTCCAAGCCCCTATTTGATCTCGTCCCCTCTGATTCAATATTTTAAATCTTCACTGAAATCATCTCTATTCTCTGAAACACTAGAGAACAAAGGCTTAGTTTTCTCAGTAGACAATTTTGTCATCTGAGGATATAGTCTGACGAATGTCTATTCAGTATTCAGTTTGATTTACTTAGATCAGGACATCAAAACTATAGCTGAAAAATGTGTTGTTGGAAAAGCTCCTGAAGATGATTCCTGAAGAAAGGCTTATGCCCGAAACGTCGTTTCTCCTGCTCCTTGGATGCTGCCTGACCTGCTGTGCTTTTCCAGCAACACATTTTTCAGCTCTCATCTCCAGCATCTGCAGTCCTCACTTTCTCCTGCATCAAAACTGTACACAATACTCCAGATACAGACTGACCAAAACTATGTGTGACTGGTGCAGAACGTCTTTGCTTCTAGTCAGAGCAAATTACTCCAGAATCTGGAATCTGTACTGAAACCAACATATGCTGGAGATTACAATGAGTCAGACAGCATCCGTGGAGACAGAGCACGGAACTCTACATCGGCTATACAGTGATTCCCTTTAAAGCAGTCAAACCTCACCTTTACTTTCTCTCATTTGCGTATGTTCCTCCCAATACCCGTTGCTTTTTTTTCTGCTAATGTACCGTATGAATTCTTTAAAAATCCTTCTGAATATCCAACTATACCACATCCACTGGTTCTTCATCTTTTATATCTATAAGGGATATCTTCAAGCAAGCAGTTTGTCAATGTTTACTTGCTTTTCCAATATCTAAAATCATTCTCTTCGTGTTTGCTATAATTTTCGAAGTGGTCGAAATCGCATTCTTTACAATAAAGTCCGGCAGATTCCTTACTGTGAGTGACAAGTTAACTAGTCTGTAGCTCTCCACTCTCCCTCTTCTTCCCTTCTTAAATTATTGAAATGCATTTGAAACCTTCCAAACTGAATGTGGAAAATCGCAGTGATCCCCAATGCAATCAACCTGTTTATTGCTGCTTTCTCTGAAATTTTGGTATGATGTAATCTGATCCAACAGACTTATCAATGCTCAATCCAGCTGTGTTTTGAAATAGTAGCTCATCACCGATATGAATGATTTTAGTTTGTGGTTATGCAAGTCCATGGTCACGTTATATTTCTGGGAGATTTTCTGGATCTTTTTCCATGAAGGCAGACATAAAGTAACTGTTTGGTTTCCTGGCATTTTTCTGTTCTCTCCAACAAATTATCCTGTCCACACATTCACTATTCCACCTTGCTTTTTTCCCCTTTCAAATATTCATAGAGGTTTTTTCCGTCAGGCTTTTTGTTTCTGGTTAGTTTGCATTCTTGTACTCTTTTTGATTTACTGAACACCTTTTTAGTCCTCTTTTGTTGTGCCCTAAATTTCAGTGAATCCATAATATCTGGCAATTTTCTGAGGCACGTTCTTTGACCTAATGCAATTTTTGACATTTTTTGTTAACCCTCGTTGAGTCACCTTTCCCTTTTGCTAATTACACCTTGGAGGGATATATGAATATTGTATGCCTTAAAGTGTTTCTATAAGTAACAGACATTGCCTGTCTTTCATCAAATCCTTTTTCATGTACTTTTCAAATTCGCTGAATCCAACTTATTCCCCATATGTTCATGTGTTACATGACTCAGGAATATACACACAATTTAAGAAAAAAAACCTGCTCTGTATTCAGACGTCATGTAAATTTCAATGTATTAACATCATTATTCCCAACAGCTCCTTTACACCAAAGTTTCAATTAGCTCTTCTGATTACACACCACTTCCAAAATAGCCTGATCTCTAACTTGGTGCTCAACATACTGTTGAGGAAACCCATCTTATACACGCTCAAGAATCAGATGTAACTTGAAGCTGTCCATTATTACTGCAGTACCCATAAATCTGAGTATCTAATTTCCTGTTTTATATCATACCCAAAAATTGTATCACAATTTTGACTTCGATATATAACTCCCATCAACGCGTGCTTCTCCTTGCTGTTTCTAAGCTCCACCTTACCAGATTCTGTGGAATCTGAGTGACGTGGGCTCTGGGGAGCTTAACGGTAGATTCAGGCGAGATGTTTCGCGACACACATCACAACATTGATATTATCTCATCACATCTTACGCGTTCTTCTCAAAGGCCATTGTAACATTTTCTCCAGATTTCCCGTTATGCTATCGAGTAGAGTAGGACAATGATCTTTCAGCAATTCTGTGTCTTCGCCCAATGATCTGAGACTGCTCTAACCTGGGAGGGAACTTTACAGCTGCTGCTGTACATGATCTTAGTGAGATCACATCTGCAGTAATGTGTACAGATTTAATCTCCTTACTGAGGAAAGAATTTTGGAATTAACTCAGAGATTGTTCCCTCAACGGATTTCTGCAACAAAGGTGCTAATCATAGAATCCCGACAGCGTGGAAGCAGGTCACTTAACCCATCGACTTCACACAGATCCTCCAAAGACTATCCCATCCAAACCCAATCCATCCGCTCCGTCCCTCCTCCCCCCCCAATTCCCAATCTGTAACCGGGCATTTTCCATGACTGATGCATTTAGCCTGCACATCTTGGCACTGTGAGTAGAAACTGGAGAAACCTATGGAAACCCACGCAGACACAGGGAGAATGCGCAAACTCCACTCTGTCACCTGAGTTTAGAATTGAACCTGGATCACTGGTGCTGTGAGGCAGCATTGATAACCACTGAGTTATCCAGTGAGGGCAACACAACCTGTCTGCACAGTTCAGCCCTCGAAATGTGACATAACAGCAGGGTGTTTCCATAAGTCCCCAAACCTGTCGTTGAGCAACAGGAGGAAGACATTGAGATCTTCAACGGTTTGATCAGGAACTGGAGCAGGACATGCAAGCCATCAAGAATATAATGTTGGAACACGAAGAGGACATTCATCCCATTGAGACTATAATGTTGGAAAACAATGAGGACATTCATCCCATTGAGACTATAATGTAGGAACACAAGGATGATATTCAGCCCATCGAGACTATAATGTAGGAACACCACAAGGACATTCATCCCATCGAGACTATAACGTAGGAACATCAGGAGGTCATTCAGCCTATCGAGTGTGTAAAACCAGGAACTGTATGAGTCCATTCAGACATTCATATCCCTTACATCACAACTGGAACAGATCTTTTACAGCTTTGTGTCTATTACACAGGAATTGAAAGAGAATGTAGAGGTTATAGAAAGGAAAGAATTTAGAATAACCAGCTTCACCAGGGGAATGGAAACTAATGGACAAACTATTTGGACTGAAGACAAATTGTTAGAATCTGTTATTGAGGAAATAATAATGGGAGATTTACAAAGTCAAACCACAATCCATCACAGTCAACATAGTTTTATGTAGGATAAGTCTTCTTTGAATGATGTGACAAAGTTTCTTTTAATAAAAAATGACAAACAAGGTGAATAAAGGGAATGCTATAGATGTATTATATCTGGACTTCCATGTTGCATAATGTGTCACACAAACGATTAATATGCAAGACAAGAGCACATGGGGTTAGGAAATGTTTATTTTCTAGGAGAGAGGATTGGTTAACCAATAAAAGCCATGATATGGAGATGGAAGAAGCCATTCTTTCTCTATGCACTGCGAATGATGTGGAATTTAACAGTTTCTTGCCTCTCTATGTCAGCATCAATAAAGCCAGCACCAGAGGTGCCTGTCCAGATGAATACCACTCTCGGGAGATGCTCAGTCAGAAAGAATTCACTCGAAACAGGGAATGTTCAGCTCCCTGACTAGAAATGAGCCGGAAATATATGTAAAGCAGGCAGAGGATTGGAGCTATCGTTGCTTTTGTTCTTCCCTCACAGGAGGTGTGCAGCCTTGATCAGGCCAGCATGTTGTGCTGATCTTGAACTGAGTGGCTGGTTCAGCTATTCCACAGGACAGTAAAGAGTAAAACACATTGCTGTGGGTTTACAGTCACTCAGAGACCTGACCAGGGAAGGATGACCCATTTCCCTTTCTCTAAAGGATATGAAGAAAGCAGATGGGCTGTTTCTCACAAATGATGATGGGATCATTTCAATGCCCTAATTCAGTCATGAGCTATCTGTGCCTCTAGACTATGAGTCAATGACTTGACCACCATACACTCCTTTGGACTGTGTGATCTGTGTGTTGTCATTCCCAGGGAACAGTGAAGACTGCATCATTGAAGATATTCAAGGCTGACCTTAACTTATTTTGATGGATAGCACAGTCAATGCTTATTGGGAACAGACAGGAAAGGAGGTAGTCAACTGCAAACAGACCAGTCATGCTGTTTCTCAATTTAGTAGCAGGCTGGAGGGGCCGAATGGCCAACTGCCTCTCCTATCCCACATGTTGTTCTCCCAATTAATCCTTGACGCTGTTACAGAAAGAAAGATCGACTGCATTCAGCCAGTCAGCGTTTTTATTATGAGACAGGAGGAGACCATTCTGTCCCTCAAAGGAGTTACACAGAAATAGAATGCAGTCTTTCAGCCTATTCACTAAATTATACCATTTGGAGGAGGTCCTACAAACTTTCTGGGCAACTACACTTGAACAGGGGAGCCCTGGTTCGTCAATCTGAAGTACAGTGTAGAGATAATTTGTCTTTTTCAGAATGGACAGCTGTAACTAGTGGAAGTCCTCAGGGATCAGTGTGAGTTTATCAACATCTTACAATTTGGATTACTGATTTGGATGAAGGGGCTGAATGGATGGGAGTTCAATTTCCTTATACACCAGGATAGTTTTACAAAAAGCTGTCAAGTGAGACAGAGCTTCTGCAATGGGATAGAGACAGGTGAGAGTAGAGCGTTTACAATGGGATACAGAAAGGGGGAGGGCAGAGCGTCTGCAATGGGATTCAGACAGGAGGAGGCAGAGCGTCTGGTATTGGATACAGACAGGTGAGAGCAGAGCATCTGCAGGAGGAAACAGACAGGGGGAAGGCAGGGTGGCTGCAATGGGATATAGATAGGTGGAGGGCAGAGTGTCTGCAATGGGATACAGACAGTGGGAAGGGCAGAGCATCCGCTATGGGATAAAGAGAGGGGGAGGGCAGAGCGTCTGCAGTGGGATACAGAGGGGAAGGCAGAGCGTCTGCGGTGGGATACAGACAGGGGGAGGGCAGAACATCTGCAATGGGATACAGACAGGAGAGGCAGAGGTCTGAAGTGGCATAACAACGGCGGAGGGCAGAGCATCTGCCATGGGATACAGAGAGGGGGAGGGCAGAGCGTCTGCAATGGAATGCAGACAGCGGGAGACAGAGCGTCTGCAGTGGGATACAGACAGGGGAATGTCAGAGTTTCTTCAATGGGATACAGACGGGGGAGGGCAGGGCGTCTGCAGTGGGATACAGGTGGGAGGGCAGAGCATCTGCAATGGGATGCAGATGGGGAGCATAGGGTGTCTGCAATGGGATACAGGCAGAGGGAGGGCATGGTTTCTGTAATGGGATGCAGACAGATGGAGGCAGTAAGTAAACCTTCGCCAAAAACAGTGCAATGTGGGTGACGGAAACTTTGTGTTCTGAGGTAGGATAAGAACACATTTAATTATTTAAATGAAGAGAGATTGCAGAACTTGGTCGTACAGCATGATTTGCTTGTCCTGGTACACGAATCACATCAAGTTAGTCTGGAGATGCAACAAGTGATTTGGAGGGTAAGCAGAATGTTGCTGCTTTCATTGCAAAGGGTATTGGGTTTGATCAGAGGAATGATTTTTCTGCATCTGTGCAGGTCAGTGCTGATAACACATCTGATGTTTCCTGTGTACTTACAATTCCCTAAACTGAAAAAAACACACAATGGCTCTCGAAACTTTCCAAGATGTTCCTTTTTTTCTTGTTCTTGGGACGAAGGCATCATGCATTGAAGGATTGACAATTTAGGCCTGAGAATGGGAGATGCTCTTATTGAGCATAGAAGATCACGAGAAGAGTGCAGCTAGTCAATACCTGATGGATATTTCCTCTTGTGTTGGAGAATGTAACTGGGGAAGTAGTGTATGATTAAGACTGATTCTGAGGAACCGTCACCAGATCAGAAACGTTAACTCCGACTTTTGGTCTCAGATGCTGTCAGACCTCCAGAGCTTTTCCAGAAATATCTGTATTTGTTTAAGTTTAGGATGCATTCATTTTAACACAGATATTGTGAAAGCATTAAATGTTTCATTTTTTAAAATTACACAGGCGCAAATAAACATATCTTCAAATCAACTGGGATCATTTCCTGCAAAAGGAAATGGGAAGGTGCAGCTACATGAAGCAGGGAATGTGACAGAATACAGTTTGGGCAATATTCAAGGAGATCTCATATGGTCCAGGTTGGGGTTGGATAACATTATTATGTGATTCACTTCAGAGAGAGGAACAAATGTAACCTTTCTGAGGAGGAATGACATATTACTCCCTCTCTCTTTCCTTATTATTCCTCCCAGCAATGTGTGCGACCTAAGAAAAGAAATCCATCAGTCATCTTTACCAGACATGGAGTATGTGGGAGGTAAAGGTCGTCACTCGAGTCCCTGCTGACTTTGCCTGCGCGAAGTGTACCTAACTCTAGTTCTTCACAGACCACGTTCGGGAACTGGAGCTGGAGCTGGATGAACTTCAGATCATTTGGGAAGATGAGGGGATGAGAGAGAGGAGTTCTATGAAGGTAGTCACACCTCAGTTACAGGATAAAGATGGTTAGGTAACCGTCAGGAGACGGAAATGGAATAGGCAGAGAGAGCATGAATATCCTGTGGCCGTTTCCCTCAATAACAAGTATACCGTTTTGGATGCTGTTGGGGAATGGGACCAACAAGGGGAAAGCAATAGCGGCCAGCTCTCTGACACTGAGCATGGCACTGTGACTCAGAAGGGAATGGGGGAGACTAGGAGAGCGACAGCAATAGGAGATTCAGTAGTGAGAGGTCGTGAGCGAGACTCCCGGATGGTATGTTGCCTCCTGAGTGCCAGGGTCAGGGATGACTCAGATTGAGTCTACAGGATTCTTCGGGGGAGGGGGAGGGGGGGAGAACAATCAGAAGTCGTGGTCCGCATCGGCACCACTAAGACAGGTATGGAAAGGGAGGAGGACCTGAAAAGTGAATATAGGGAGTTAGCTTGGAAGCTAAAAGGCAGGACAAGCAGAGTAGTAATCCCAGGATTGCTACCGCTGCCATCTCCTTCTGAGACAGGAACAGAGAGAGCGAGTGCATCTGAACACGTGGCTACAGGCTGGTGTTGGAGGGAGGTTTTCAGATATGTGTGTCATTGGGATACCTTCTGGGGAAAGTGGGATCTGTACAAGAAGGACGGGTTGCACCTGAACTGGGTGAACAACAATATCCTGGGCGGGAGGTTTGCTCGAGATCTTTGGGAGGGCATAAAATAGTTTGGCAGGTGTGTGGGAACCTGAGGTACGGATCACATGATGCAGTCGATAGCGACCAGTTGATACGTAGTGCAAAGTGTCTGTGAGCAAGTATGGGCACTTGATGGGGCAAAGGTGCAGTCAGTGTTGTGGGTTGGAATGTCTCTATTTTAATGAGGACAGCATGAAACAGACTGATATGCTAGAACCCGTTGATGTTAAGAAAGAGGATGTGCTGAAAATTTTGAAAAACGTAAAGATAGATAAATCCTCTGGCCCAGATGGGATATACCCAATGTTACTATACGAAGCGAGGGAAGAGTTTGCTGTGTCTTTGGTGATGATCTTTGTGCCCTCACTATCAACTGGAGTCGTACCAGAAGATTGCAGGGTGGCAAAAGTTATTCCCTTGTTCAAGAAAGGGTTAACCTTGGGAATTAGATACCAGTCAGTCTTAGGTCGGTGGTGGGCAAATTATTGGAGAGGATTCTGCGAGGCAGGATTTATGACTATTTGGAAATCAATAATTGAATGAGAGATATTCAGCATGGCTTTGTGAGGGGCAGGTCATGTCTCATGTACCTTACTGAATTCTTTGAGGATGTGACAAAACAGGTTTTTGATGGTAGAGCAGGGGATATTAGCAAGGCGTTTGATAAGGTTTGATTAGAGTAGATTCCCTACAGTGTGTAAACAGGCCCTTCGGCCCAACAAGTCCACACCGACACTCCAAAGAGTAACCTACCCAGACACATTTCCCTCTGACTAATGCACTTAACATTTTGGGCAATTTAACATGACCAATTCACCTGGTCTGCACATCTTTGGACTGTAGGAGGAAACCCACACAGACACGGAGAGAATAGGCAAACACGATACAGACAGTCGCCCGAGACAGGAACCGAACCCGAGTCGCTAGTGGTGTGAGGCAACAGTGCTAACCACTGAGACACCGGGCTACCCTTAGCAGGCTCATGGTAGGCTCATTCAGAAAGTAAGGAGGAATGGGATACAGGGAAAACTGTCTGTATGGATACATGATTTGCTGGCCCATAGAAGACAGAAGGTGGTGATAGTTGGAATATATTCAACTTGGAATTGATGACCAGTAGTTTTCAGCAGGGATCAGTTCAGGGAACTCTGCTGTTTGTGACTTTTATAAGTGACGGAGTGAGGAAGTTGAATGGTGCATTAGTAAGTTTGCCGATGACAGGAAGGTTCGTGGAGTTGTGCATAATATGGAGGGCTGTTGTAGGTTGCAAAGGGACATTGACAGGATGCAGAGCTGTGCTGATTAGTGGCAAATGGAGTCCAACCGTGGAAGTGTCAAGTTATTCACTTTAAGAGTTCGAATTGGTATGCAGAATACAGGATTAAAGGCAGGATTCTGGGCAATGTGGAGGAACAGAGGGATCTTGGGGTCCACGTCCATAGATCGTTCGAAGTTGCCACACAGGTTGATAGGGTTGTTAAGAAGGCGAATGGTGTGTTGGCTTTCATTTGCAGAGTGTTGAGTTTAAGAGCCGCGAGGTTATGCTGCAGCACTATAGAGTTCTGGTTCGACCACACGGAGTATTCACTTCTGGTTGCCTCATCATAGGAAGGATATTCAAAGTTTTCTGAGAAGATTTGTAGCTCGGGTACTCGTTGTTGTGGTTCTGTTCGCCGAGCTGGGAATTTGTTGCAGACGTTTCGTCCCCTGTCTAGGTGACATCCTCAGTGCTTGGGAGCCTCCTGTGAAGCGCGTCTATGATCTTTCCTCCGGCATTTGTAGTGGTTTGAAACTGCCGCTTCAGTTCCAGCTGTCCGCTGCAGTGGTCGGTATATTGGGATCAGGTCGATGTGCTTATTGATTGAATCTGTGGATGAGTGCCATGCCTCTAGGAATTCCTTGGCTGTTCTCTGTTTGGCTTGTCGTATAATAGTAGTGTTGTCCCAGTCGAACTCATGTTGCTTGTCATTTGCGTATGTGGCTACTAAGGATAGCTGGTCGTGTCGTTTCGTGACTAGTTGGTGTTCATGGATGCGGATCGTTAGCTGTCTTCCTGTTTGTCCTATGTAGTTTTTTGTGCAACCCTTGCATGGGATTTTGTACACTACATTGGTTTTGCTCATGCTGGGTATCCGGTCTTCGTTCTGGTGAGTTGTTGTCTGAGAGTGGCTGTTGGATGAGATAGTTCCTCATGGGGGCAATCCACAACAAGAGATCAGAGCTTTAGGATAAGGCAGAGCAGACCAAAAACAGGGGTAAGGAAAACTTACTTCTCTCAAAGGGTTGTTCACTGCTCATGATAAGGCACTTAATTCACTGTCCCAGAGTGCAGTAGGGGCTGGGACATTGAGTAAATGAACGGATATGGAGAGCGTGCAGGAAAGTGGAACTGAGGCGGTAATGATATCAGACATGATTTTAATCAATGGCAGAGCAGGCTCAGGGGCTGAATTGTCGACTGATGCACCTCGTTCTTATTCAGCCTTTCGAATGTGTTGTACAGGAATCGGGGAGGACTGGTTATCATACAGGAAGCAGGCACTCTGGGTAAATCAGTCTTAATTACTTTGTCAGAACGTAACCAGGAAGGTCACCCAGTGACTCGTACTCGGTCCTCAGCTATTTACAAACAATATCAACGATTTGTAGTAGTAGAACAAATGTTCTGTCACTAAGTTTGGCGATGTCACTAAGATAAGCAGGACATTAATTTATGAATGGAGGGTCTGCAAATGTACATTGACAGGTAAGTTCAGTGGATAATGGTGAGGCAGGACGAATTAATGTAACATATAACCTGTATGTTTTTTCAAGAAGAATGGTAGACAGTATACTACCAAAATAGAGAGGCATTACAGGACTTAGTGATACCATGTGTACTGGACGGTTCGCTCTGACCCGTTCAGACATGGGAAGTACTGCTCCATCTCCCTGATGGTCTATTCCTTGATGTTCCCAGGGCCCATTGCTCTCATTCATCATATATATCCTCTGCTGCAGAATTATGATATTGATGTCGACATGCTGGGCGATGATGGATATGTCACCCCGTCCTGCATGGAAAGCTCCGGATCATAGAAGATGAATGAAACAGCGACCCTTATAGCCTCTGACAGCACCGTCCTCCCCCTGGTGTGAAGCTGCAGATCATTTTGAAGGAGGTGATACCGCTCTGTGACCAGCTCCTTGTTCTGTCAGGGTTCACTCACACGTTGCTCCTGGGTTACGTGTAGCTTGGGAAGGTGTTCCTGGAAAACCCGGGGTTGATACAGGGGACCCCTTTCTCCAGACACACTCACTGTGTAGTTTCTGAGCTTCCCCTCTCTGCAGCCTCTGCTCCATTTGGTATTTATGTAGCAGACCCAGATGCTGTAACTACAGACCCCATGTTCCATCCAGAGTTGGGTCACAAAAATCCTCAAGTCTCCCTGAATGTCTGAGGCAGCTCACATCACAACCTCTAGCAAACCATCCCCAGCCCCTCCACTAACTTTTCAATAACAGGTGTCAGTCGCAAACCCCTCAGCTACACGTTTCTTGGGACCAGACAAGGCCAGACCACTCAGAATATTTTAAGAAGGCAACCTAGACCCTAACATTTCCTTGTTTTAACCTTAGATGTGAAGTGCGTATTCCAGATGTGTTGTGACTGGTCAACCCTTTCAAAGTTAAGCAAAATGTAATCCATTAAAATGCTCTAGTTAAAACACAATCAAAGAGAAGAAAAACTTGGGATAGCTTCTTTACTGAAACACTTATGCAAACAATAGATACACTACATTCTACTAAGTAACTGTGCTAATACAGGAACATCCCTTTAACATACCCTTTGGCAAAAAGGTAAATTCAAACACAGAATCATACGTGCAATTCTGCAATCCAGGAGGAAGCAACTTCAAGAGAGTTTTCAGGGAGAATAGGAGCATGGGATAATGTATTGAAACTACCAATCCTTCTGGGACCCCAAACAGGTTCTGAAAGCTGCAGCGAAAATGAAAACGTGAAAACCCGTCTGAGAGAGCTAGCCGTTGCCCTTCCATTGTTACCAATGTTTTAATAAAATCTAATGTAACCTCGGTTACTTACTTCAGCCATTTTCAGTCGGCAGTTCGGCATCTCTGCCTTTACGACCTCTCTTCAAAAAAAAGGGAAAATAACACTTTCAAAATGACAGTATCGTCACACCTCCCCCTTTGACAAAATGAACCATCAACACACAATGGCAGCTTCATTTTAACCCCATTATTTTATTCTATTAGTAGACTACAATGTATATATATATATGACATTGACACTAAGCATGCAAGCATTCACAACTCTATTCTATTTCAGTCAGTTTATTCCTGCCACAGAACGTCTTTGTCTTTCTTCATTCAAGTCTCGACAACTTGTCAGCAAGTATGGTTTTTCGTCATGTCACCTGTGTAACTTGGAAATTGAATAGCAGCAATAATAACCTCTATCTGCACAGACTGGAAGTATTTTCCAGAAATTTCTCCAAAAACGTTTAGGAGTTATGATCAGTATATCGATTTGTCTCAGACACGGTATTGGCAATTTAAATGCTGAAATGTTGCAACATCAACACCAAGCTCAAGGCCTCCTTCCCAATTGTGAAATATTTCTGTTGATGGTTTCACCGGACACTCCAACCACACGTTACATACTGGAGCAAATCTCATCTCTTCAATAGTCCTTCTGAATGACATGTCTTCTCATCTCTCAGCATCAAAGATTTACATGCCTCTGTACCTTTTAATGGTTTAACCTCTTTACCTGCTAGGCCTGGTCCATGCCAGTAAATCTTACTCTCACGGGTATAGGTTTTAAGAAGATCTTGCACATTTTTTCTATCCCTCACAGAAACCAAATTTTGATATATGGGCCAACTGATAATCATCAGCCATTTCCACTTATAATCTAGCCATTGTACCTCTATGCTCTTCCACACGAGTTCTCCCGACTGCAGGAAGTTAATTTTTGAACTCTTCCAAAGTAAGAATCTCTTAAGAGTGTCATAGGTTGCTCTGATTTTACTACTCTCATTCACCTTTCAAAATTACTGTGTTTGATTCTTTCAAACGCAATGTACATTTAACCAGGGACCCTTTTTCAGATACCTAAAACGCTGTCAGTAGGCTTCTGGCACAAGCTCATATGAACTTCAGATGGATTTCTTTACCACCTCATATTGGCCAGATACCTCCTCCGTTAGGAATGCACATACCTCACTACGTATATCTTCCAGCTTTGTTTGGATCAACTAATTCCACATAGTCACTGGCCACCGCAGTCTCATTAAATGTAGACAATGCCTGGATGTATTTAAACAGATCTCCATTAGACCTTAAGCTACCATAGGGTTATTCATCCTCACTATCCTCCTCATTCAGCCTAACATCTACCTTCATCTCCGCCCTTCTAACTCGACTTTCCTCTCTAATTGCTAACTTTTGACGTTGAAACTGTCTCTGTCTGCTCTTCTTCTTTCTTATTCTATCTTTCTTCTTTCTCTCCTTTTCTTTTAATTCTACTTTTAATTACATTTCAAACTGTTTCAATTCCTTTTAGTATTCAAGCTGCCTCATCTGCAATTGAATTCTAGCCATTTCCAAAGACTCTGATAGTGTTTCCACCAAAATTAAAATGCCAACCTACAGCTGTAATTATCTCTCCTTTTCTCACAAACCTGACTCCAGCTTGTCTGCCAATTCTTACAGCTTTGCCTTGCTCACATCTTGTAAAATCTCCAACTTCACTTCTTCCACACCCAGAGAACTCTTAGAGACAGAAAGAACCATTAGCAACAAAGCAGTATTCAAACAACCCGAATTCAACACCTGGAACAAAAGACACTTACAACTACAAAACACCACCTTTGAACCCAACAATCTCCCTGCACACATTCGCCCCCTCCCCAGGTGGGTTTCCTCTCAGTTTTCCTTCCACAGTCCAAAGATTAGATTACTTAGAGAGTGGAAACAGGCCCTTCGGCCCAACAAGTCCACACCGACCCTCCGAAGAGCAACCCACCCATACCCCTACACGCAATTAGTGATTCTAATCCTGAATCTCATTTGGAATTGTCGATTTCGAACCGGGAAAGAGTCCACAGTTTGCTATGGACCAGACCAAACTGCCTTAAAATACTTTAAGATGGTAGCCTGGACGCCAACCTTGTCTTATAGCAAATGTAGATGGGAAATGGATGTTCCAGATGTGATGCGGCTGGTCAAACCACTCAAATTTAAGCAAAACACAATTTATTTAAACACTCAAATAAAAATATATACAAAAAGAAGAGAAGTTTAGAATAGCTTAACTACTGGAAATCTTAACAGAATAATAGATACAGTACCTCCCACTAATGAACTGTTCCAATGTACGAATATGCCATAAACTCGTCCCTTGGCAAAAAGACGCATCATAGGTCATTCAGTCTAGAATGCAATTCTCCAATCCAGGAGGAAACAGCATCAAGACAGATTTCGGAGAGAATAGCAGCTCGGAATTATTTATTGAAGCATCCAACCCTGCTCCCACCCCAGGCACCTGGTCATTGTTACAGCTCAGAAAAACTGGAAAGCCTGGTCTATGCAAGCTGGCCATTGTTATCACTATTTACTAAAAAAAACTGAAAGCTTCCTAAGTTATTTACTTCAGCGGTTTCCAGTATGTAGTTCGGCCTTTAAGATCTATCTTTCAAGGAAAGGAGCAAATAATCTGCTTTAAAGTCACAGCATTGTCAGAGATGTTAGATGCCTGGTCCTTTACAATAATACTCAATGTGCTGCCTCGTGTTACTGACCACACGATCAACTCAAAGGTTCACATCTGAAATTGAGTCGAGCTTAAAAATGTGTTGCTGGAAAAGGGAAGCAGGTCAGGCAGCATCAAAGGAGCAGGAGAATCGACGTTTCGGGCAAAAGCCCTTCTTCAGGAATTGGGTCGGTCGACATAGAGACCCATGAGTAACACTGCCAGAAGCAAGGAGGGAGGCAGTATTTGAACAAGTTCCCTGATGCAGTTAGTAATGTTCTGCAGAGTGAATATCTGGATAGAGAGTCTCAACATGAACAATAATAGTGGCAAGAAGTGAATATTACATGAAAGAACAGTAACACAGTCATAACTGGTTTATAGAAAAAACATATCTGGACGATGAGACTTACCAGGGACACCGACGATAGACAGGAGAGGATAATAAATATATTGAATAATGAGAAGAGCATAATAGATCCGCGATGATAATGAGAACCAATCATAATGTGTAGAAAAAAACCAAACATCATCGGATAACCCCCTGTCCATTGTTGAAACATTCCAGTCTAATGTTCCCAGATTCTGATCCATTGTTGGAGCATTCCAGTCTAATGTTCCCAAATTCTGATCCATTGTTGGTACATACCAGTCTAATGTTCTCAGATTATGATCTCTCCTCCCCTTCTCCATCTGATGCTGCTGATCGCTGCCAGTGCTGATGGTGATGCTCCCGCTGTTACTACAGGATTACACACTGAACAGGGCTCATGTATCATTAAAAGATGGGAACTCTCCACTGGGAGAATTAGATCCATGGAGACTGACATTAATCGCAGTCACAGAAAAAAACAGGTTTAGTTAACCACTTCCTTACATAACATTTCTTATTCATAATAAAAGGGAATATTTACTGAGTCTCGATGGAATGGATAGGATTACTGACGGACGGACTATAAATCTTTCAATTTTTTAAAAAACTGGAACCAGGCCAGCCACCATGAACCCTGACGAGATATGTGTTCAACATGAAGCACTGTGCAGACCAGGCTAGAGCACCGCTGAACACCACCCTGCAATCAGTCCAGAGTGGAACACTGAGCAGACCTCAGCAGTGCATTGATCTATAAACCCAGATGAGACATGTGTTCAGCAGGGAGCACTATGCAAACCGGACTAGTGTACTGAGCAATACAACCCTCAATCTACCCGGAGTGGAAAGGTATGCTGACCACAGCAGTGCATTGATATAAACCCAGGTGAGATACGTGACCAGGGTGTGGAACTGTGTCCACTACCACAGTACACTTCTCGTAACACTGTGATGGATCAGTGGGGAAACTTGCAGTCCGTGCTGGAAGTGAAATGATGTGCAGCGCCCATCCATTTACAGCTACATATCTCCATTGTGCCATGACACAGGGGTGCTGTGGGTTTGAAAATCACTTCGAGAGAGAGATGGTGGGGGAATCACTTCAAGTATCAACAAATGGGAGGGATTTGGGGTATAGACAGAGAGAAGGAGATTGAGAGACAATGTCAAGGAAGGATGTGTTCCAAGGTTCCAGAATGCTGAAATGAAGAAATTTTGACGGTATTCTGCAACATGAGCCAGTGTTTCCAGGAATGCTATTGAACAGGATATTGGTGTGAGGTCAGATGATGGAGAGTATTGAATGAACATTTGTTCTGCAGCTTTGTAACTGGAAGTAGGGTCAGCACAAACTTCGACTCAATGGATTGAATCCAACAATAATTTATGTCAGTAACATTTTCACTGAGTATGACAGAGGGATTGTCCGCACGAGGCTGAGCTAGTTTCCTGATGCCACCTTATCGAACTCATCTCATTAACTACCCACCCCACCCCATGGTATCCCTCTCATTCAATGTCAGCCCGATTCTCTCACCCACCATGGCTGGAGGTACTCACCATCAAGGAGAAAGTGAGGACTGCAGATGCTGGAGATCAGAGCTGAAAATATGTTTCTGGAAAAGCGCAGCAGGTCAGGCAGCATCCAAAGAGCAGGGGAATCGGCGTTTCGGGCATACGTACTCACCATCACCCGCATGACCCCAGATATTCCGTGATCTCTGGCACTGGTGCTATCTTTAAAAGGCCAATGGGCACATGTTTGTGCTGGCTCAGTTTGGAGCTTCCCTTGCGCTGTTTACCCCGAGCATGGCAGATAAGGGGAAATTACACCACGATTTGTCAACAGAGACACGGAAGTCCTGGTAAATGGGCTAGTACAGAGGGTGCCATTCTCTTCCCAGTGGAGTCCACACCACTAGACTCACCGTGCATGGTCTGAGCTCACCACCCAGCTCAATGCAGTATCTGATGAAACGACCAGCAATACAGGACAAGCATCAATAACCTTCCCTGCTCTGTCAGGATAAGGGTCACTGTATTCTCTCTGCTCCCTCACACTCACAGTATATCTGTCATAGCACCTTCCCCCGAACAAAGCTCATGCTCCACCACTCTCAGTGCAGCATGCAGCACCTTTCCTCTCTCTCTCTATCTCTTTCTGTCTCTCCACCCCCCAACTCCACCTCACCCCCTCCACTAATGACACTGCATGGATAAAACACTGTATACTAAATCCCTCCGGACACCTCACCACGTCATCCCTCTCCACCTGCCCAGGCACTAACAGCAGGGCCACCCAATCCCACCCTTACTCCCACCCTCCCTTTCTCCCATTTCAGGAGGAACAGCCTGGAATAGGACAGAAATGACCAAGCCTGGCAGTGGTGTCCCCGATATCCATCCCCTCACATCCCGCTTCCCTCCCCGCCACGTGAGGAGAATCCTTGTACAAGCCGGAGAGGACTTGGACGCCTCGCATGGAGATTTTGAAACTTCCACGTCCCACCTACTGAGTAAGGAGCAATGTTCAGTGAAGGTCAATTTTCACTTTAAATCCACTGACAGTGCTGTTTTCCCCGGCACAACTTAGAAGCCCTGGCCCTAATGCCATTTCCCTCTTGTGTCGAGCTGGTACAAATGGAATCCCCTCCGTCTCGGTGGGCAGGAGGGTGGGCTCACAACACGTTGTCTCCACCACCTCCCAGGACGGGAGCACGGAGGCTCCCTCCGACACCTCCCCCTGTAAACAGCTCAGATACTGAATCTAATCTGTGAGTGTTACTGCTCTCCCCACTTGTCCTGATATCACATACACCCAGAGCCCTCTGCTCCTACAGCGCCTGTAAAATGGTACAGAACGTTTTATATTGACTTTCAGAGTTATTCCTTGCAAGGTGCATCACCTCACACTACTCTGCATTGATCTTGATCTGCCATAAACCTGAATACTACACTAATGTGTCACTCTCAGGCTGGAGAACTGGGAAGAAAGGCTAGAAAATAATACGCTGTCTTTAATCATTTTGTGGTTTTAAGAAGAGGGTAGTCACACATTACGGGCGGGAAAGAGTGATTAGTGCTTTCGATCCAGAAAATATGCTCTTTCTTTGTCTGTGGTGTTCAGTGATAAGTATCTATTCCAGATCCTTTATGGTGCAGAGTGTGTCTTCAGGATGTCTTTCCTTCATCATGCAGACGTCCGATAATAGCCACTTAATGTGGAAACCATAGCCAAACAATTAAATATCTTCATAGTTCATCATGACGGCAGAGCCCATAAAGTCAACATCGTACATTTGAGGTAAGTACCTTTCATCTGTTGAAAAACGTTATTCTTTGAATGTGTAATTGAGTAAAGTGAACCAAATTTTAATTAATCCACACTGAGCTTAAAGCTGACTTTTAAAATGTCACTCAAAATCTGGGAATGGTTGAAGTCTTGTACAGTGGCCCATGCCTCTGAGCCAGAGTTCTGGGTTATATTGCAATACCTGAACTTGCGCGATAATATTTATTACTCTGGACCAGGAGGTCTGGATTCAAGTCCTGCCTGTCATGGAGGTATGCCACAGTATTTCAAAACAGGCTGATGAATAAACACAGAGGTGAATAGTGTTGCAGCTTTAGGGACTATTGCCAAGTGGCGGTAGTTTCCCTACCTCTCAGCCCAAAAGTGTAGATTCAAATCCCACAGAATAGTTTCATAATGTGGCTGAACAAGTTGATGATATAATTTTAGAATTGTGATGTGTTGGAGAAGGAAGAGGTGTCAATATTGAATTTCAGAACTTAGGCTCGGGATGACAGAAAGCTCAGCCATTCGTTTTGATTGGAGTCACATTTGCACATTCTGGAGGTTTATAAAACCATAACGACCATGGATAGGGTGAACAGTGAGGTTCTTTACCCCAGTGCAGTGAAGTCCAAAACTAGAGGACATAGATTTAAGGTGGGATGGACAAGATTTAGAAGGAACCTAAGGGGACTATTTTCACACAGAGGGTGGTGCGTCCATGCAATTAACTGCCAGACGAAGTGGTGGAGGCTGTTACAATTACAACATTTAAAAGGCATCTGGATGGGGACATGAATTGGAAAGATTTAGAGGGATATGGAACAAATGGTGGAAAATGAAACTAAGTTAATTTATGACATCTAGTTCGCACGAATGAGTTGGACCAAAGAGTCTGTTTCTGTGCTGTGCACCTCGATGAATCATCGATCCAATTTGTAAAGCTCTTTTTGTAATCTTATGTAACCTTCTTCACCTTCCACTATATAACTAATCTTATTATCAGCCGTAAACTTGCTCACCATGCCTTCTATAATTCTCATCTAAACCACTGGTATAAATGACAACCAAAATTTGATCCTGCATCAATCCCTGTGGAACTCCGCTGGTCACAGGGCTCCAGTCCCAAAGACAACCCTCCTCCACTACTCATTGCCCCCTGCCAATAACCCAAAACACACACACACATGCAGACATACAGAGACACCGACACATTTCGGTGTTTAAGACAGAGATAGTTATATTCTTATTGATACGCGGAGCAACGTTAAAGTGAAAATGTGGGAGAATTTGGTTGAGCCGAATGTCAGCCATGATCGAACAGCAGATCGGACTCGATGGACCAAACACTATGCTTCCGCACCAATGTCATATGCTGTATGGTTTATACTGTCTGGAATGTCCACCCAAAAGAGCACTGGAGGCTGAATTTGATAAAAACACCAAACGCTGTCCGAACAAGTTGTCCCTTAGATTCCTTATATATCTTGCCCCTCTCACCTTAAAACTATGCCCTGTAGTTCTGGACTCCCTTACCCAAGGGAAAATACCTTGCCTATTTGCCCTATCAATGCTCTTCATGGTTTTATAAACCTCTATACGGTCACCTCTCAAAGTGAACAGTTTATTTTAATGTGTAGTGACTGTGGCAATTATTCAACACAGCAGCAACAACCAATAATGAAATTAATGATGAAGATTATTGGTTGTGTTGTTAAGGGGACACATGTTAATCAGGCTTTAGGAAATCTCCCCCCTTATCAGTGTCTAAAGCTCAACATTGAGCGCATGACTGATATTCTAGAATGATTCTATTGCTGCATCAGTAAGACAGCGTGTTTGACCGGATAGCGATTCCCCCAAATATTAGTCTATATTCTGTGCTCATCTTTTGAACTCTCAGGGATCAGGAACATTGACAGTACGAACTCCACCTGATCATCTGACAACAAATGGCCGGAGGGAGGATCACTGAGATCAGAAACAAATCGACAACCAGCTAGACGGGCGGCACGGTGGCACAGTGGTTAGCACTGCTGCCTCACAGCGCCTGGAGACCCGGGTTCAATTCCCGCCTCAGGCGACTGACTGTGTGGAGTTTGCACGTTCTCCCCGTGTCAGCGTGGGTTTCCTCCGGGTGCTCCGGTTTCCTCCACAGTCCAAAGATGTGCGGGTCAGGTGAATTGGCCATGCTAAATTGCCCGTAGTGTTAGGTAAGGGGTAAATGTAGGGGTATGGGTGGGTTTCGCTTCGGCGGGTCGGTGTGGACTTGTTGGGCCGAAGGGCCTGTTTCCACACTGTAAATCTAATCTAATCTAGACAGCATCGCAGTAGGCCATGCAACATTTCTAGGCTGCCACACAGTAACAGCGAGTCCTGGTCAGTTACCAGGAAATACAGAATATAAATAATTACTTATTTTCAGGTTGGAAAGCTGTCATTAGTGAAATTCCTCGGGGTTCAGTGGGAGTTTATCAACAGTTTACAATCTAGAACAATGATTTGGATGACAGGATCAATGGATTGGAGTGCAATTTTCGCTCACACCAGGGATCATTTAATGAGACGTCAAGTGGAGACACAGTGTCTGCAATGGGTTATAGACAGAGAAGGGTCGTGACCAAACCCTCAGCAAAGAAATGTACAATGTGAGTGATGGAAAGTTTGTGTTATGGACGAAGCATGAAACAATAGGAAATTATATAACTCGAGGCAGAATGCAGAACTCGGTGGTAGAAAGGGATTCCAGTCGAGGATTCACTGGAGTCGGTCCACTACCTGAAGTAAAGGAAATTCAGCTAAATCCATCTGTTCCAGTAAGTAATCCCATTGCCAGCAGCTTGTAAGAGCTGAATAGCTATATAAGCTGAATGATATTTGTAACAATCACTCATGTTTCATTTCGTCAAGAGTTCAATTAATATTTGGGCACAGTTCTTTCAAGTTAACGTTCTGCAGAGATTATATTTTTCAGTTTGTCAGTGCATGTGTCAGTATTTTTAGAGAGGGAAACATAGGCACACAGATTTGCAATATTCAAACCGTTTTCCATTCATCTTTCCATCGTAGCATGAGTAACGTTGTTTCGGTCATCAACTTGTTAATTTTAGCAGATCAAAGAATTCTGCCTGACTTGTTCCTAACCCTCACACTCTCTGAGACCTATATTGCTAGTCATTTCACCAACCCTGTAACATTAACATTTGCAGTGAGCAGCGGAAGTGTGGGTCGAGGAAGGAGAATAATGTCTTGAACTATCGATCAGTGAGCCTGCCGTCATTGGTGGCCATATTGTTAGAGAGCATTGGGAGGGTCAGGATTTACATGTATTTGCAAATGTAACAGCTGATGAAGGATAGTCAAAATGGCTTTGTACATGGGAAATCATTTCTAACAAAGTTAATTCCATTTTGTGAAGAGGTGACAAAGAAGATTGGTGATGGCAGTGTGGTAGACGTTGTCCATATAGACTTCAGCAAGGCATTCGACAGGATTCCGCGTGGCAGACAAGTTAGTAAGGTTAGGTCATAAATAGATCCAAGATAAGCTAGCCAAATGACGACAACATTAGAGGGTGGTAGAAGACTGCTTTTCAGACAGGAGGCATATGACCAGTGATGTGTCACAAGGAGCAGTGCTGAATCCACTGTTTTTCATTATTTATATAAATGATTTGAATGTGAATATTTGCCTGTTTATTATGTTGAGAGATGACATTAAAATTGGAGGTGCAGTGGCCAGCAATGTTTACCTCAGAGTACAATGGGACTTCGATCAGATGGGCCAACGGATCAAGGAGTGACCGATGGAGTTAAATTGAGATGAATGTGAATTGTTGCATTTTGGTCAGGTAAAACAGGGCAGGACATATACAATTAATGGTGAGGTCCTGGGGATTGTTGTTAAACAAAAGGGTGCAGGCTCATAGATCCTTGAAAGTTGAGTCGCAGGTAGATAGGGTGGTGAAAGTGGGGTTTGTTATGCTTGCCTTTATTGATTAGCGCATTGTAAATGTGAGCTGGGAGATCATGTTGCGACTGGGAAGGATGTTGGCGAGGCCAGATTGAGAATACTGTGTTTAATTCAGTTCGCTCTGCTACCGGTAGGATGCTGTTAAACTTGAGAGGGTGCAGAAACGATTTACAAGGATATTGCCGGACATAGATTGATGAGCTCCAGGGAGAGGCTGGACAGACCGGGGCTTTTTTACGCTGGAGCATCGGAGGCTGAGACGTGACATTATAGAGGTTTATAAAATCATGAAGAAAATGGATAATCTGAATAGCCTAGGTCTTTTTTCCAGGATGGGGGAGTTCAAAATTATCGTACAAAGGCGAAAGGTGATGAGAAAGTGATGGAGGCTGATACAGTTATAACATTTAATAGGCATCTGGATATGAATATTAATAGGAAGAATTTAGAGGAATATGGGCCTAATGCTGGCAAATAGGACTAGATCAGATTGGGATGTCTGGGCTACGTGGACTGTTCTCCGTGGTTTATGACACTGTAAGAGAGATGAAGAGAAATTCTCAAAGGACGTTTTGAGTGAGAAGTCTCTTCTCCAGAGGTATGCGGTGCCTCTTTGTTCACATTTAACAAAAGATGAGTTAGTTAAATGTTTGACAGAGAAGTGAGTCACAGATAATGGGATACAGACAGGAAAGTGGGGCTGGGAGCATAACCTGATCAGCCACAATCTTAGTGCCTGATGGAGAAGGTTCAAAGCGTTTAACGATCTAACCCTGGTCCTGTTCTGATGTTCCATTCAGACCCTCCAACCTGCTAGACAGGAACAGTTGGAGGGCACTTACTGCTATAGCTCCCTAACTCTCTGGATTCGAGAATTCATGACATTCACTGCCCTCTGTTTGAAGAAATCACTGCCTGCTCCTACACAATGACCAATCAATATGAGCGATAGAATACAGGGGCCTACCAAAGAGCGACTAGTTCTGATATCAAGGTAGCATTTGATTGAAGATGACATCAAGGAGCGTGAGAAAAATTGCACTTCATCAGAATCCATTGCAAACTCTCCAGTGTTTGGAGTCATTCACAGCACAATGGAACATGTTTATCATCTCAGCCGTGGAACATCACTGCAGGAAATCCTCAGGGTAGCTATCTCAGCCCAGGCAAACCCAGTTTGTCAGCAAGGAATCCCTGCTGTGTGGAAGCAGGCCATTCATTCCATTGAGTTCACATCAATCAGAACTGGGGATATTTACTTATGTTACACGATATTCAGAACGCTTCCTCATCCCTGACCTCCTGATGCAGTCTGTGTCCATGTGCAACAAGACTGAGACAACGCTCAAGCTTGTGCTGTTAAACTGTCGGTAACATTCATGAAACAGCGCTGCACATTTCTACAGTAAACAGAGGAGTTCACTCAGTACCTCAATCTGGCTTCACAGGAATATGGGAAAGTCGTTCAGCCCATCAAAACTACTGGACAAGAAGCGGGACAGCCCATTTAGTTCCTCCTGCAGTTACACAGGAAGACAAGGAGTCTGCTCACGCCCACACATCACTGACAGGGGTCAGAAAGTGAACATTTCACATCTGGAATCAGTTACAAAGGAACAAGAAGAGATCATTCAGCTTCTCATGTCACTAACACAGGAAGAAGAAGGTGTCAGAGATGCTCCAACATAACAACCAAATGGAGCAGGGGCTGCACAGATGGACTGTTCCATGGCATTCCTCATGGCTTCATTACTCGTAGTACATTCGTGTTATGCTAGCATGGTTTTCTGGCAGTGGAACTGAAACGATTTTTTAAGCCAGTTTAAAAGGCAGCTTCCATCGCTGAGAGAGCAGACCTAAATCCTATCTGAAAGTTAGAAGCTGTTGGAGAATATCTAACTGTTTCAGAATGAAGGTATTGTAGCTGCTGCCAGGATTGTGAAAAATACAACGTGGAGTGGAGGGTTACACAGTAACTGTGCATTACAGTGTTCAGAGTTCATTCAGAGCATGTTAACAGAAAGGAGGTCTCTGAACAGGCACGTAAACTATTTGGAATCTAGCATCCTGTGGAAAGTATGGAATTTCCCACCTTATCAATGGCTGTTTTGAACATAATGTGTCCATCCATAACCATCAAGTTTCAACCTCGTATTCTTGCACAGTGCTACACATTAAACACATACCTACTGCACTCTCTCCTGATAGTATCATCATGCCAGGGTTCAATGTGGTGAAACTCCTTTGCACTGTCTCGGTGACGTGGAGATCATTATTTATAAAATAGACTCAGTCTGTACACAATACCCCAAATACTCTTTCAACAAAACACTACCATTGAGTAAGGTATATTTACTGTGGTACTTCAAGTATTTTGCATGAAAGACCAGATATCATTTTCAGTTATAATTACTTCTGTCCCATTTGGATTCTATTAGTGATTCATAACCAAGGACATCCAAGTCCTTATCAACAACAGCACTTCACAACCTCTCACCATTTAATATAATTAAATGAGAATCATTACATTTGTTGTTCCCATCCGAACCATGTTATATCTTGCGAACGGCTATTCCCCAAGCACTGATCCTTCTGAAACCCCACAAGCCTTCCATCCAGAGAAAAACACTACTCTCCTCATTTTGCCCATTATCCAATTTTTGATCCATTATGTGTGTTTCACCCCTACCTACCCATGGACTCTAACATTCCCCGCTCACCAGTATTCAACCGTATCAAACATTTTTCTGAAAATTCAAAAGTCCACTCTCACTGGTTGTCAATTGTCGATGTCACAACGAACAATCTCCACAACTACAGTAAGTTTATCAAAGATCATTTCCCTTTCCTAGATCTAGGCCAAATGTAAATATATCGGTATTATCCAAGTGTCTAGTTGTCACATTCTTTATAAAAGGATACAATGTTTTTCTCACAGTTGTCATCAAGCTATTTATTTTTCTGTTTGCCATCTCCGTCTTGTTTTAAATACTTAGGGAAACAATAGCCACTTTCCAGTCTGCAAGATCCCTCCAGAATGTAACCAGCTTTGAAGAATAATCAGTCATTCTTTCAGTAGCTCTGTTGCCGCCTCCTCAATACTCTGGGATGTAGCTCATCAGATCCAGCAACATACCAAGCTTCAATTTTCAAAAACATACTCTTCATTAATCTAATTAATTCCGTGCATCCCCAATTTTCATCAGGGCTCCTCTTCCCTAGTATTTCTAGAATTTAATTTCTACACGTTCCTCCGTGGAGACAGGACCAATGTATTCCTCTCAGCAGGCTGATGGGTTCCGTCAGCTCGTGATATATCAGAGGACTGCACTCCAGAAATGTCATTCACTCGTGCCTGGAAAGTTCCAGAATCAATCCAATACACTTCAACGTGATGTGTATTTCACCCACTCTTACTGGAAAGTTCCAGAATCAATCCAGTTCACTTCATGGTGTGTGTCAGCACAGCCCTATCCCTGCTGTGAGTTTACAGGCTATATTGAAGGAGGGGAAACAGCTCAGTGACCACTTCATTTTTGAAAGACGCTGGTTTTACATTTTACACTTGGAATGGGCCTAGATTAGACAAATAATCCTGGAAATCCCTGGGAGGATCACGCAGTGCCCTGCCCCTCCCTGTGTACGGAGCTTCCCTTCTGTGTAACCTCGACTCCATGTGTTTACCATGGACACAGAACACTCTGTAAATGCAGTGCTCATATCTCATCCAGAGTGGGGTCACCATTCCATTGGGTCTCTCTGAATGGACGCAGCAGCTGATAACACAAACCTGAGAACAGCGTCCACAGAACCTCCCTTTATTCTGTAATGACAGGGGAAGTCAAATCCCCCCACACACGTTGCACCTATTCAGTGTTGAAAATGTTTCTTTTCTTAGCAGAAAAAAACAGTTCCATCTTTGCACAGCCCTACAGTTACAGTTCCCTTCTTCAAAAAAGTCATTTGACACTGTAACATTCCGTTTCTTTATATCTGAGCAACTGTAAGAGCAGCACCAGTATTGCCTGCAGAGTCAATCAACACACACTCAAAGGAGAAAGACAAATGGAATATAACTCAATGTAAATAGAGACACATCTGAATTGATGTGATATTCAGCAATATGGGAAAGGGGAAATTTTAGAATAAGCTCCCATTTCATTTTCCTTCTGGTTCATTATCAGCAGTCTCTGTGTTTGCTTTTCATTTTCTCTCTCTTTCTCGCTCGACATTTCTGCATCCACTCAACTAACCTCTCCCTCACACATCCGACCATCCCTGATATAAATGATTTTTTTTTTCCCAGCTGTTTTCAGTTGTGATATAGGGTCACTTGGTTCTCAACTTTATCTGTTTTTCTCTTGACATCGACTGTCATACGTGCTGAGATTCTCCAACATTTTCAGACGCTGGAGAATTTTATTTCAGATCTCCATCATCCTTAATGTTGTTGTCAGCATCACTGGTAAAGGCAGCATTTGTTATCCATCACTAATTGCCGTTGACTGCGAGACCATTTATCCAGACAATATGGAGCCAAACTTTTTTGTCACACTTCGTTTCTTTACCAAATACTATCAATGAAATAATAAAATAAATCCTAATTGTTTATGGTTGTCGTTTGTAAAATGAGATTTCATTCCAATTGTTGCCATTCGAATTTAACTTCTGTCATCGGCTGTGGAAGGATTTGAAACAATGCATTTAAAGTTATAACTTGTGCCTTTGAATTACACGGCCAGTGACACTATTATTCTGAAATGAGGTCCCTATTATGAAATAGGTGGTTTGCCAAGAACAAGTTTGTGGTCAAAACATTTGTAACTGGAAAAGTGGTCAGAAAGGAAGTGGTGGCATAAAGTCAGAAGTTAACAAGGGGGCAGATGATGGCTTATTCAGCAACAGGATTGCGGCAGAGGTGGAGACTGGGGATATTATCGAGGTGGGTGTCGGCAGGTGTGATGGCAGAGAGAATCTAGAGACATAAAACAGTTCAGGCAAATGGAAGACTCAAGGATTGGAAAAGTCTAGTTCCTTCTATGATGTCTATGAGTGAGGAGTCTGAAATTGATGGAAATGAAGTGGAGTTTGTGACTGAAACTGACGATAGCAGATTATGTATTTGTTAAATATAAATAACAGAAATAGCAATAACCTTCACCATCGTTAATCGAATTGACAGAGATGGGCTTACCAGGAACACTAACAATAGCGGGGATGGGATAGTAACTTCCTTGAAAAATCATCAATATGGCTCATATCCGCAACTCTAACCATGGCCAATCCCGAGAATGATAATAAAGACCATCAGATAAACTCTTTTCTATTGTTGTAACATTCCAGTCTAATGTTCTCATATTCTCTTTCTTTCCCTCTCCCTGTAACTGCTGAGCGTCTTGAGGATGATGCTGCCGCTGATACGGTGGCATAACAAGTTGAAGGAAGCCCCTTACTAAGAGAAGAGGGAAACCATCTAATGACACAATTAGGATCCATGGAGACTGATATCAATCACAGTCACAAATAGATCCAGTAAACCCTCATATGTCACTACAATACTTGGTCTGGTTGACATTGCTGACTACTGGGCTAATAGCACATCTCCAATTGTAAAGTTAGAGGTGAGGTAGAGTGATGATGCTTTGTATTCACTAGCTCAATGCTCCTACTATGTTTTGGCAAGATGGGAATTGCTGGGGTCCCAAGCCCATCTGTGTCTGATCATCGGGCCTACTGCATCCTTTCTTTTTATTTACTTATATTTAACTTTGACATTTATCTTACCATCATGTAACGGCTTAGGTGGGGTGAGACATTTTTGAGAGGCTCTTACAGTGGCATAGACAGTGTATATACAGTCCATTCCTTGTGTTCCTTGCAGCTGCGGCCTGGTGATGGTCAAACTCTCAGGGAACCAGGATTCTTAGTTTTACCTTTCACCAGTTATTGCTGGGGTCTCAGCAGGGTTGGAAGGGTGGAAGTCTTTTCTGACTGTTACACACTATGAGATTTCTCTCAGAATTGTCTTTGGATGTGCTTTCCTCCTGGATTGGAGAACTGCATGTGAGACGACCTGTTTCCTGAATTTGCTTTTTGACAAGTGTATGTTTATGGGATGTCACTATGTTGGAGCCGTTACTGTGGAATAGTTAATTAATCTATAATTCTTTTAGGTTTTCCATTAGAATTAACTTATTCCAAGTTCCTCTTGTTGTTGTATTTGAATAGATTGTGTTTTGCTTAAAGTCAAATACTTTGACCAAACGAATTGCATCTGAAACACAGCACCTCTCATTTTCCTTTAAAATAAGAAAATGTTCGGGTCGAGACTACCTTTGTCATGTATTGTGAGGGGCGGTCTGCTCGGGTCCATAGGAAAAAGGAAAGACTTTCACGTTTGAATTGGAGAATTATTTAATGGACAATATGTTGCAGAAATACGCGTTTTGACAGCGTTTTGACAGCGGAATGCACCGAGGTGGAGGAGTGATTGCTCTATCAGGAATTATATTGCGTACACAATCCACCTCACAGATTAAGTCCAGACACGTGTAAGCCCAGATGAGATATCTGCTCAGCATGGTGCACTGTGCAGACCAGGCTCAATACAATCCAGCAATCTGTCCAGGATGGAGCACTGTGCAGACGAGCCGCAGTACAATCCAGCAATCTATTCAGGATGGAGCACTGAGCAGGTCCCACCGGTCCACTAGCTATCTGTCCAACATAGGGAGCAGTGCATATCACACCGGTGCATTGACTCAGAAACCCGGACGAAACTTTCTGTGCAGCATGGGGTGATATTCAGCCCACACCACTATATTGCTCTATAAACGTGAACAAAACCTGTTCAGTATGGGGAGCTGTGCAGTGAATTGAGCTGTAAACCTGAGCAGTTACCCTCCCCCCATGTAGAGCTGTGGACACTACCCCAGTACATTGCTCAGTGACACTGTGTTAGATCACTGCCCAGCGTGGGGAAACTTGCAGCCCATGCTAGAAGTGACAGGATATAAAGCTCCCATCCATTTAAAACTCCATATCTCCATTGTACCTTGACAAGGGGGTGCTGTGGGTGTGAAAACCACTGCCTGAGAGAGTTGGTGAGGGAATCAGTTTAAATTCTAACAAACGAAAGGATTTTGGGAAAACGAGAAAGGAAGATTGAGAGACAATTTCATGGAGGATCACAGGTTTCTGAATGCTGAAATGAAGATATTTCGACAGTATCCTGCAACGTGAGCCAGTATTCCCAGGAAAGATGGGTGAATGGGATATTGGGGTGAGTTCAGATGATGGATTTTTGGATGAGCATTTGTTCTGCAGCTTTGTATCTGTGAGTGGGCACAGCAGAGTCTATGCCTCGTTGGGCTGAATGTAACAACAATTTACATCAGTGACATTTCTATTGAATGCGACAGAGGGATTGTCTGCACGAGGTCGAGCTCGTTTCCTGGAGCTATCTTATCAAACTCACCTCATATCCTACACACCCGACCCCATGGTGTCCCTTTCATTCAATACCAGCTCGATTCTCCCACCCATCATGGCTGGAGGTACTAACCATCTCCCGGATATCCCTGGTAATTCCGTGATCCCTGGCCCTGGTGCCACCTTTAAAAGGCCAATGTGCACACTTTTGAGATTCCTCAGTTCGGAGCCGCCCTTTTTACCCCCAGAATGGCAGATAAGAGGCAAATCTACCACGATTTGTCGATCGGATATGTGGATGGGCTAGTATAGATGAGGACCATTCTCTTCTCAGAAGTGGCCACACTACCAGTCCCACCGAACATGGTCTGAGCTCAGTACATTATCTGCAGTCTGAAGAAATGTCCAGCAATACAGGACAAGCATCAATAACCTTCCCCACTCTGTCAGGAAAAGGGTCACCGTATTCTCTCTGCTCCATCACACTCACTGTATATCTGTTATAGCACCTACCTCAAAACAAGACCAATGTTCTACCACTCTCACTGCGGCATACCGCACCTTCCCCATCTCTCTCTCTCTCTCTCTCTCTCTCTCTCTCTCTCTCTCTCTCTCTCTCTGGCCTTTGCAATACTCCCACATGGCAATAGAGTGTTCGAGAAAATGCCGATTATGGAATGGTCCAGATAATCTTTCAAATAATTCCCATTTTCAGGAAAATGCCAATAGCGATGCAAGTTTTTCAATACACACTCCAGACGCACAGACATGTGACAAACATTTTCAATGGTCTCTGAATCGGCCAAGTAAGACACTCAATTGTATCAAACTGCTCTGAGGTCTTAAAGGATAAAACCAGACAGAACACCTGGCACCAGCCTCGTAATCAGAAAAGGGAATGGGAACACAGTTCTATCGACCCTGCAGAGGCCTCCTTCCTAACATCTGAGAGCATGTGACAACATCTGCAGAGCATTCCCACAGAGTGCACAGAAACATCGGGAAAGGAGAAGGTCATGGTGAACATCTTCTCAATGCAGTTTTCCCCATACAATGTTCATACTCCATAATATGTTTAAACATTGTTAAATATAAACTGAGAACTGATGTAGTGCTTTCGGCCCATCAAGTTTGCTCCTCTATTCAATATACACGCGGTTGTTTGATAACGCTTGTGTATTAAATACGATTTGACTGTTTCCTATAAAGTGAACTATCATCCCTGCTTCTAATCTGTCTCACACTGGCAGAGTTTGATA
Organism: Hemiscyllium ocellatum; assembly: GCF_020745735.1. Taxonomy (NCBI): domain Eukaryota; kingdom Metazoa; phylum Chordata; class Chondrichthyes; order Orectolobiformes; family Hemiscylliidae; genus Hemiscyllium; species Hemiscyllium ocellatum. Next base: position 8,552,420 of record NC_083405.1, read on the forward strand.
TATTTCAATGATATCTCCAATCATTTTCCTAATCCCCATGAAATACAGGCCCAGTCACCCCAAACCTCTGGTCCCACAACAAGCCTGTCATTCCAGAGATCAATATGGTCATCCTCCATTGCTCTCCCTCAATGTCAGGTTTGTCCTTTACGAGGCAAGGAGACCAAAACTGCACACAATACTGCGCAATGTTTGAGATGGTGTCCCACTAAGGCCCTGCACAGCTGCAGTAAATGTCCCTTACTCCAGTATTCAAATCCCCCTGAAATGAAGGTGAATACACCATTTATCTGACTATCTGCTTTCTGCTCCTGCAATATTACTTTCACTGACTGGTGTACAGGGAGATACAGATCATTTTCAATGTTACAGCTCCCCACTTGCTGGGTCTATATACACTGGTCAGGGTGTATGCCATTCCCAGTATTGACACCTGGATTCTGAACTCACTGCCTTACATGGATCGGAGGGCTGCACAGAAATAATACTAAAATGCAGCTTAATTTCCTTTATAGAGCAACATTTTTCAATCACTCCCTTTGCAAATGATAGGCTGCCATTTTATTGTTCCCACCAGAGTGCACAACATCTCATCTCTCCCATTGCTCTCCATCGGCCAGGTATTTGCCCAGTCTCTCCAGTGGTCACAATCACCTTGGAGTCTTTTTTACATCCTCATACACTCACAAGCTGACATCGTTTAGAACCGTCAGCAGACTTGGGAATATTTCAGTTGAGCCCCTCAACCAAAGATATGATGTGCATTGGGAGTAGCTGGATGTCAAATCCCAATTCTTGTTATATCGTATTAGCCTTCCATCAAAAACAAACATGGTTTTATTCTTATTCACTGTTTCCTGCCAGCTCTCCCATTCTAAAACCATGACCATATATTAGACCCAGTCCCACAGGATTCGAACTTTCACAAAAGGCTTGGGGCTTTATCAAAATTTTTTTCTGAGATTACAATCGTATTGCATTGATACTTTTTCCATAATTTTCCCAAATATGATTCCCATTTCATAAATCGCTGTTGACTTTGTCTATGCCCATTAATTTCAGTCCAATATTTTCCCAAAATCTGTTTAGTTGCTAATTTAGTTGCTATTCCCTTTTCTCACCAGACTTAAGTTCTCTAGCATTTCTAGGAAGTTTTCTTTGTTTTTTTCTTCTGCGAAGGCATAACTGAAGTATTTATTCTATAGTTCTGCTATTTCACTGTCCTCAATTATCTGGTATCAGATTGTAAGAACGCTGCAACTTTTTCTCTTAATTTTGTCATTGACATATTTTCAGAAGATATCACAAGTTCACTCTTATATACTTTGATAAGATATTTTTCAGAAACCCATTAATTCCTATCTTAAGCCACTCAACGACTGACCTACCACATCCATACAATGACAGAAGCACAGTCTCTGTTCCTTCAGAACTACAGCACGTTCTACATTAGGCCCACTTTCCGACAAAAAACCCGTATCTGTGAATCTTATGGCATTTCAACTGCACAACCATGTATTTTCTAATGGTTTTGAGGTTACCATGACAACTCCCCTCTCAAGAAGTGCATTCCAGACCCCAATACACTCTGAGTGAAAAAAACAGTCCTCAAATCCTCACTAAACCTTAAACCTTTCACTTTAAAAGTGTGGCCCTTTGACGAAAAGGAACAGCTGTTGTCTATCCACCCTGTCCATGTTCTTCGTATTCTTATCCTTCTCATTCATGGACCCCTCAGCCTTCTCTGCTCCAAAGTAAACAACCCGAGCTTATCCAGCCTCTCTCCATAGCTGATATGCTCCATCCCAGGGAACGACCTGGTGAATCTCCTCTGCACACCCTCAAGTACAATCACATCCTTCCTGTTATGTGGCTCCCAGAACTGCACACAGTATTCCATCTTGGCCTAAACAAAGTTCTGCATTGCTCTTATAATCTATGCTTCGATGTATAAAGGCTGTGTTTATGCTCACCTATGCTTTACCAAAATGTGCAATAACCTGTCCAGTCACATTCAGGGATGTGCGAAGAAGCACGCTCTGAGCTACCTAGTGTGCTGCCATTCATTGAGTCCTCCCCTGTCTGGTTCCTTCTTGCAAAGTGTATCACCTCATATTTATCAGGGTTACATTCCATCTGCCATTGACCTACCCATTTCACCATTCCATCCACACCTTCCTGAAACATAAAGCCTTCCTCCTCACTGTCAACCACCCGGCTAATCTTCGTATCAAACACAAACTCACTTATGACAATTCCCCACCCCTCACAGCTGCATCTTTTATGATAAGGTATAAAATCAGAAAATATCAGCTTATATTCCAACAGGATTATTCGGAGGCATGAACTTTCAAAACGCTGATTCTTCATCAGGTGGCTTGGTGCTTTGATGAAACACTTCGAAAGCTAGTATCGTCGAATAAAGCTTTTGGAGTGTAACCTGGTGTTATGCAATTTTTGGCTTTGTCCACCCCAGTCCAACATCAACACTTCAGAATCAGAAATAATAAGAGACACAGCACTGATCCCGGAGGTACACCATTGGACACCAGCCTCCAATCACACAAACAGCCTACTACCACCACCCTCTGTCTCCTACCATTAAAGTTGATTTGGTTGCAACTTGACAAGTCACGAATTAGTCCCACCTGTTCCCTGGTTATTCTGTTCCGCTGGACACACTTGGAGAATATCAGGACATTCTCACTAATCTTGCCTGTCAGTAGGTTTCCATGCCCCTGTGTTAGTTAGTCCCCTCCAAGTGAAGTTTTTCCACCATATTGCAGCCTTAACTGGCCTGTTCCAGATCCTGCCATTATTTGCCTTGAATGTGGAATAGACAGCGAGGGAAGCGTTCTGTTAATTTCCAACTTGTCATATGTTTTGTGAATTTTCAAAATTTCACTGTGACCCATCTGTCATTCTTTGAAACTCTAGAGAACACGGGCCGAGTTTCCTCATCAGGCAATCTCACCATCTGAGGGATTAATCTGGAGAATGTCCATTGCACTTCCTCTGTGGTCAGTATATTCTTTCTGAGATTTGGTCACCAAAACTGTACACAATACACCAGCTACAGTCCCAGCAACACGCAGTGAAACTGCTTCAACATGTCTTTACATCAATGTTCTGACTCTCTTAAATGAAGGCGAATCAAACTTTAACTTTCCACTTACATTTATTCCTCCAAATACCATTCACATTCATTGCATTTACAACCTCGTTTTTTGAGTTCTTACAGAAACCTTTCAGAAAATCCAATCTATGCCACTTTTACTGGTTCCCCATTATCTCTGCTGTAAGGAACAACTTCAAACAATTCCGAAGTTTAACAAGTATGCTTTCTCTATCAGAAATGCATGCTGATTGTCTCCATTATCGCTGTTAATTTCTGAATAGCAAAAATGTCACCCTATGTAATAGATTCTAACAGTTTCCCTACAAATGTCAAGTTAACTGGTCTGCAGTTCTCCACATTAAGTCTTTTTTTCCCTTTGTATCTGTTTGGATCCCTTCGATTCATCGACCTTGCTTGGATCAACAATAGCTTATCTACAATAGTTTCCAGTCTCTGCAGAATGTACAGGAAAATAAAATACAGTCATCGACTGTGCAATTAACACTACTATTGGTGATTTATTTCCGACATTTTGATAGGACGTACATTTGTTTCATCAGATTGGCAATGCTCAATCCAGCTCCATGTTCAAGAACTACATTGTTACTGATATGAATTGACTCTATGTCTTTAGCTCCAGGAGTCCGATATGATCACTTGGTATTACTGGGTGATTTTCTGGATTTTCCTCCCTGAAGACATATGCAAAGTAACTGGTTGTTTTCTTGGCCGTTTCCTTGTTCTCCACAATGATCTCTCCTCTCCCGATTACACATTTCCACATTTGATCTTGCTTTTATTTTGTTTCCTTTGAAATATAGAGCGCAGATTGATGCAGTCTTTGTGTTCCTGTTTGTTAGCATGTGTGTTCTCTTTTTGATTTCCTTTTCAGTTTCATGGCCTTCCTTTTTTGGATCGTTAACCTCTGAGAATTCTTAGGTTTTCACAATAGCTGAAATTCTTCTGAAGTCATTTCCTCTGATTAACAAATTTTCTAAATTGTTATGTTAACCATCACTGAGTCACTTTCTCACTCTTTGGTGTTTGTACCTGAAATAAATAGACGTATGTTGCAGACTTTGCAGTATTTCTAAAAACTCCTGGTCCTGACCAGTTATATTCAGGAATACCACAGGAGGATAAGAGGATAGAAAAGAAAATGCGGGAGCACTGCTTGCCTCTTTTCTATCATTGCTGGCCAACGAGTGAGGTGCTGGATGGCTAGAGCGTAGCGAATGCTGAGCCCGTATTCAACAAATGCTACAAAGATAAACCTGGGGACTAAAGACCACTAATCCTATACTCTAGTGTTTAGGTAACGTTAGAAGATTCGCCGAGATTGGATATACATGCATTTGGAAAGATAGGGAGTGGTTCAGAGTAAGGTTAGAATGGTGCTGGAAAAGCAGAGCAGGTCAGGCAGCATCCGAGGAGCAGGAAAACCGATGTTTCGGGCAAAAGCCCTTCATTAAATTCAGCACGGGAGTTTGTGCATGGAAGATCATGACTCACAACTTTGTTGGAGTTCTTTGCTAAAGTGACCAGCAACGTTGAGGAGATCCGATTGGTATACGTAGTCTAGATGGATTCCAGTAAGGTCTTCAATAAGGTTTCACATGGTACGCTGCTCTGGAAGGTTAGATCGCATGGATTTGAGGGGGCGCTGGCAAAATTAGGTGCAAAATTGCCTTGATGGTTAGAAGCAGAGATTAAAAGTGGAAACATGCTGGTCAAAGTGAAAGCTTGTGAATAGTGGAATGCCTCAGGGTTTGGTTCTAGAACCACTACATATTACATGTATCTATGATTTACATGAGAATGTACAGCATGATTTGTAAGTTTAAGACGGCACTAAAACAGGTAGCATCATGGAGAGTGCGGACGGTTATCAGAAATTTCAGAAATTACAGCAGTATTTTGATCATTGGGGAAATGGGCTGAGAAATGGCAAATGGATTTTAATATTGATCAGTGTAAGTTCTTGCATTTTAGAAAGTCAGATCAAGGTTGGAGTTTCATGTTGAATGGTTGGGTCCTAAGGAGTGTAGTGGGACAGAGGGACCTTGGAATTCAGGTGCATGGTTCCCTGAAAGTTGATTCAGAGGTAGACAGAGAAGAAAACTTTAGGCACACTGGCCTTAATTGGTTTATATCATTGAGTATCGAAATTAGGGAGCTATGTTGCAGTTATACAGGATACTGGTAAGGCCATATTGGTAGCGTTATGTTCAGTTCTGTTCACTTTACTATAGGAAGGACGTTATGAAACTGGAAAGAGTGCAGAAAAAAATTACAGGGATGTTGCCAAGGTCTCAATGCTCTGGGTTATAGAAAGAGGTTGGACAAGCTAGGACTTTTTACTTTTGTGCGCATGAGACTGAGGGAGGATCATAATGAAGTGCATAAGATCATGTCAGGCATGGATAGAGTGAATGCACCCAGTCTTTTTTTTCCCAGGATTGGGCAATCACAGACTATACAGCATCAGCGTAAGGTCAGAGGGTACAGAATAAAAGGGAACCTGAGGAACAACTTTTTAACACGGGTTGTTACGCATATGGAATGAGAAGTGGTTGATGCGGATATATTAACAACATTTAAAAGGCATTTGAACAAATACATGGATAGTAAAGAATTAGAAAGATACGGAGCAATGGCAGGGAAATGGGTTTAGCGTAGATGGGCAGTTTGGTCGGAATGGACCAGTTTGGGCTGAAGGGCCTGTCTCCGTGCTGTCGGACTCTTATGACTCTAACTTGCTTGCCTCCCACTGAATGTTATATTGTACTTTGTAAATTCACTGAAGATATCTTGACACTCTAGCCTCCAGTCTTCCATGATGCTTGACTAGAATATTCAAGCATTCTATATTGTATGCAGACACCTTGTAAAATACACCTTTTAAATGCCATTATTCCTTAAAAGCTGCTTCAGACCAAGGTTAATAATTCATCATTCTGACCATACAACATCAAATCCAAAATAACCTGCTCTCTCGTTTGCTTCACAACATAAACTTCAACCCACCTCATATACACTTGCAGAACTTATTTTTCACAGCTTCAGCAGTCACTTAGTTAAACCAGTTCAGATACAACTTGAGACCGTTCAGTAAGACTGCGGTATCCACAATACTTGCCTATCTAATTTCCAGAGCATATGATGCTCAGATTTTGGTTTCGATATATAACACACCAATATTTGCTTATCCTTGCTATCTGTAAACTCTCCCTAAACTGATACTGTGGAACCTGAGGGACAGGTCTGCGCCGTTATTAATGACAGACTCAGACAAGACATTCAGGGAGGCTCACCTCGACGCTGAGATGATCTGAAGAAATGTCCTACAATACTGGACAAGCAACAATATCCTCCTCGCTCTGTTAGGATAAGAGTTACCATATACTCTCTGCTCCCTCACACTCACTGTATATCTGTTACAGCACCTAACCCCGAACAAGGTTCACGCTCTGCCTCCAAATAAGGCTCAGGCACTCCCACTCTCACTATTGAATTCAGCAACTAATAATACAATATGGATCCAAAACTGTCGACTGATTCATTCCAGACAGCTCACAACTCCCCCCACCTGCACCAGTACAAACAGTAGGGTCACCCATTCCCACTCTCCCTCCATCCCTTTCTCCCATTCCAGGAGAAACAGTCTGGCATAGGATAGAAAGGGCCAAGCCCGATTTCCGTTCCCTCACTCCCCTCCCCCTTCCATGTGGGAGGACTCTTAAAGAGCTGGAGAGGACCAGGACGCCTCGTGTGGAGAATCTGAAACATCCACGTCCCACTGACCAGTTATGGAGCAATGTTCAGTGGAATACAATTCTCAGTTATAACCCACTGGCAGTTCCAACAAGAGTCCTTTCACTTCCAAAAATAACACAGATACCTCACTGCACAGAGATGCAGACACAGAAATACACAGACGAACACACATAATACTTACAAAGAGTTAGGTATAAATACACATATAAACACATAAATACATACACAGTCACATACAAATCGACATAAATGCAGATAGAAACACACGCTGAAACACAGATAGACTGATGTAGACACACAAACACACAGATAACAAGCACATGGACACACACGCACACACACAGGCACACACACATACACACACAAACAGAGGCACAGACACACACACACAGACACACTCACAAACACTCACATACAGATACACAGAGGCACAGACACTAGTGTCATTAAGACACAAATCGATATGTTTTTGATTTGTAAGGGGATCAAGGATTCTCGGGAGAAGGCAGAAGAATGAGGTCGAGGTACATATAAGAATCTATTGAACGGAAGTTCCGACTCAATAAGCTGAATGGCCTCAATCTGCTCATTTCCTTAATGCTCCTGTGGTATTATGCTATCAGGCATTCTCTTCCTGAGACAGCAGTAGAGGCTCAGTGCTATACATATTTGGTTGGAAAGGGTCAGTGGGAATGTGGGATAGGTTTGGAGTCTGGAATGGATTATGTTCCTAGTTATTCCTAATTATTCTGTCCTTATGTCTGAAAAAAGGTGGTGATTTGATGTTCAGTTAACACAGTTTTAAAATAACAGTCCCACAATGAAATAAGGACGTTCCTTTCACTTTATTGTTGTGCTACCTGTGGTGTCCTCATCCTCAGGGATCAATGAAGACTCGGTTATTGAAGATATTCAAGGCTGAGCTCGACTGATCTTTACTGGACAGAAGGGTCAGTGTTTATTGGGAACAGACAGGAAATGGATGGTCAGACAAACTCGGAGCAGCCAGGAACATTCTGAATGGTGCAGCCAAATGTGCAACTTCTGCCCCTATCCCATGTGTTGTTCCCTCAATCCACCCCAAGATGCTGTTACAGGGTTGGGAACCACTCCATTCTGTCAGACTGGATCGTTACAATGACACAGGAGGCGACCAATCCGCCCCTCTAAGGAATTACACAAGAGTATAGAATGAAGTAATTCAGCTCGTTCAGTACACTACACCGTCCAGGAGGAGGCGATTCAACCCACCTGAGTCGTGACACAGGAACAAGGAAGCTGTCGCTTACAGAAAATAGAGACTAGAGATAAATGTTCATTTTCAGGGTGCAAAGCTGTAACTGATGGAGTGCCTCAGAGATCACTATGGGGTCATCAATGATCAACAATCTGTATCAAGGATCTGGAGGGAGAGGAGGGAATGGCTGGGAGCTCAATTAGCTCATACACCAAGATGGTCATTCAATGTGTCGTCAAATGGAAGTAGTGAATCTGCAATGTGATACAGGCAGGGAAGGTTAGTGAGCAAACCTTCAGTAGAAATAACATTACATAAGTTGTCTATTTCGGCATGAAAGATGAAATATTGGTAAACAATTTAAATGTAGAGAGATTGCCGAACTCTGTGATACAGGCGGTTTCCATGTTCTTGCGACATGAATCATATGAAGTCAGATGCAGCAAGTGATTTGGAAGGTAAGTGGAATGATGCTGTTTTTGGCAAAAGGTATCAGGTTTAATTGCAGGAATGTTTTACTGCATCTGTACAGGGCATTGCTGAGACCACACCTGATGCACTGTGCGGAGGATTGATCCCCTAAACTAAAATAAAAAGATATAATTATTTTCGAAGATTTTCAAAGAGGTTTCCCTTTATTCATTCCTGGAATGCCGGCCTTTTGTTATGGGGGATTAACAGTTTTGATCTTAGCTGAGAAATAATATTGAACCATCCATGACTTTCTGAGAAGTGTACCAGCTGGATGTATATTATCTCCTGTCAGGGAGACTGAAGCTAGAGAATCAACTTTGTGAAAAAAGATGCATTGATATTAACACACATACTATGAAGACACTACCAATATTTACAAATTACACAGACACATATCAGCATGTCTTCAAATTATAAAGTGGCGACATTGTTTTGTGATTGGAAGGAATTGTGTACAACAAGAGCAATGACGCACCTGCATATAATCCATAATCAGGTTTCCGAGATAATGTTCCAGGAGAGCACACATGGTCCAGTTTGGTGTTCAGTGACAAAATTGTATGTTGCAACACAGAGAGGGAGAAAAATGTTCCCTGTCTGAGAAGCAGATTGATCTCTCTCTCTCTTACTTTGTTCCGCCAGATATCAAAGTGTGAGACCATAAAGTCATCTTTACCACTTGTGAAGTGTTCCTGGTGAGGATTCATTGGAATCTCTCCATTGCCTAAAACAAAGGGAATTCAGCCAAATCCCACTGTTCCAGAAAGAAATCCCACGACCAGTGGCGTTTGTGAGCAGAATAACTTCAAAGGCAGAATAACATTTTGGGGCACTCTATCATTTTACCTTTTGTTATAAGTTCAACTTGCTGTGGCTCACATTTTTCAAGAAAATGGCGGAGTCTGAGATCTAAATCATTGGCCACCTCACTAAACTGGCTGCATTTAAGATGGGTGTAACCAGTGGAGGATTGGGACTGGAAAAGGACATAGTGACCCTCCAACATTTGTTGGAACACAAATGAGAATTTCTAAAAGGGCTGTTCAAGTGGAAATTCCCTTCCCCAGAGGATTGTGGTGCCTGGATGTTTGCATTTATTCAAATTTGTTTTGGTATGTCGGAAAATGGTATACAGACAGAAATGCGCTTCTTTGAGCAAAAGCACATGGAGCGTTGACAAAGTATTTAATAGCCCTCTCCTGCTGCTCAGTCCTGTGTTGCTATGTTCTATTCAACCCCTCACATCTCCTGCAAGGAACAGTTGGCGGCCACTTGCTCCAAATACCTGGTCAACAGTAATACAGAATCTCATTCAGTCTCTCAAGACTGTCACACATGGTTTGGTGTCGGTTGGAAAATGCTATTTGTTTCCACAGACGCCTCTGGTCTCTTTACAGAGTGTTTCCTCTCTGCAACTTGTGGTTCATTTGTTGGTGATATTATAGACCCAGATTCACCGTGAATACAGTCCCCATACCTCAACCAGAGATGACTCACAAAATACTTTACTCTCTCTGTTTGCAACATTCAATAAAAGAACATTCAGGAAAATTACAGCCATTAACTTTGCAATTACTGAATATGAGGACAAAAAGGAACACAATCAGGTAATTTGGATGATCAAGCCATTGCATAACATCATGGCTGATCTACTGTTGACAGTAACTCCTCTTTAATGCTCAATTCTTCACCCCTTAGCTCTCTGACAGGTCAAAAATCCATCTACGTCCTCCTTAAATGCTTTCAGAGATAAAGCTCCCCTAACTCTCTCACCCAGATAATTCCTGACAGTGATTACCTTCTGTGAGAGGAAAGCCCTGCCGACACATACACCAACACCTGTTGATATGAACAAGAGGCGAACACAGGGGCTCAGGAAAGAGCGAATGGCTTTGACACCAAGGCAGTATTTGACTGAGGATGGCATCGGGACGACCTATTTATTTGATCTGAATGTGGATCAGGTGTAACCTTCCCACTGGACGGAGTCTTTCAGAACACAAATAAAGAGGTTTGGGGTCATTCGCCAACAATCCTCTCTGTCCCGGTACATCTCTGCTGGAGATCCACAGGTTAGCCTCCTCAGCACAACCATCTTCAGCTGGTCCATCAATGTATGTTCCCATCATAAGATCTGAAGTAGGTATGATGACTGAAGATCACAGAATGTTCAGAACATTTTGTCCCCCATCAGCTCCTGAACCATTCTGTGTCCATGTGCAGCAAGACCCGGACAGCATTCCGGTTTGTGCTGTTAAAGTGTCGGTAACATTTATGTAACAGCACGGCCAGACACTGCACATTTCCACAGTTAGAAAAGGAGTTCATTCAGCATCTCAAGCTGGTTGCACACGGGTATGAACTAGCATTCAGGAACAGGAAGAGTGACAGCAGATTCAATACTCCTGCCTGTTAGACAGGAAGGAAAGTGGTCTGTTCAGTGCATCGAGCAGTTAAACAGGAACAGGCAGAGCCCGATCAGCCCCTTAAACCTGTTCCATGAGACCAGGAGGTGTCTATTCATCCCTACGAGACAGTTATACGGAACATGAGGGTGTCATTGATATTCCAACATGACAAACCAAATGAAACCGAGACTGCACTGATAGAGGGCTCCATGATGTTAATCATGGTTCCATTGTTTGTAGAACGTGTGCTGCTTTAACATAGTTTGCTGGCAATGAGGAGGGAAGCCAAATGATTTGTGCCAAGTCTCAAGGAGGCATCTTCCATCGCCGAGAAGACACACCCATCGTCTCTATGGAAGTCAGAATCTGGTGGGAATAGTTAACTGTTTTAGCATGAAGGTATTGTGGCTGCTGTAGGAATTGCGGATAACGGGACTTTCAGTGCAGGACCATACACCGAATGCACTGTATTAATGTTGGGAGAGATTATTCCAACACTGGCCCTCTGTCTCTCTCATACGCCATGGGGATTGGGTGTGGAGTGAGGGGAATATTCTCAGAGGCTGTTAAACTATCGACAATCATGTAACCCGAGTAAAAAAGAAGCCATGGAATTTATCACCATATCACTGTCTATTTAGAACATCGTGAGTGACTGTCCCTCCCCCTCAAGTTTCAATGCAATCACCTCTCATTCTCTCACAACGCCAGAGATTAGTCTTCAGTGTCTCGGCATGGTACCATAATCCCAGGGATTAGTTTGGTGAAGCTCCATTGCACTCTCTCTGTGGCAAGGCGATCATTCCTTATAAAGGAGAGAAAGTCTGTCCACAATATCCCAAATACTACCTCAACAACACTCTCAGCCATGATCACAATAACTCTTTTTCCTCTTAGACATCTCCGTTTCTTTCCTGTGGCATAAAAAAAAGATTTTCCTTCTCTCTATAATGCTGGAAAGAGTTAACACTTTTATAATGAAGGTACTGTTGCTGCTGTCGGGATTATGGATAACATGACGTTCATGGCAGGATCACGCACCAATTGAACTGTATTAACGTTGGGAGAGTTTATTCAAAAGCCCGTAACCCCCCCCCCCCCCCCCCCGTCCTCTCTTACTCTCTCTGTCTCAGCTTAAATAGAGAGTGGGGATGGTTGGGTCGAACGTTCTCAGAGGCTCTTAAACTATCGAGAATCATGTAATCTGAGTGAAAAAAAGCCATGGAACTTATCACCGTATCAGTGCCTGTTTAGAACATCATGAGTGATTGTCCATTCCCCTTAATGTTCAATGCAATCACCTCTTATTCTCTCACTGAGTTTCACTAACTGCTCATGGTGCCATCATCCCAGGGATTAGTCTGGTGAAATTTGAGAGAAAGTATATCCACAGTACCCCAAATACTGCCTCAACAACACTCTCAGGGATTTTCAAAAAGCATATTTTCTCTCACTTAGACATCGCCATTTCTTTCCTTGCCACAAAATGCCATTCCTTCTCTATGAACTACGACTGACATGGGATTTATAAGTCCCCTACATCTGTACATCAGCATCAATAAAGCGACCACCAGAGATACTTATGGAGATGTGCATCACCTTCGGGGAGAATTTTAATGAGATAGAATACACCTAAAATAGGGGATGACCATGTATGTGAAAACAGATGTAACAATGCGAAAAACAGGCAGAGAAACGGAGCTATCTTTACCTTTGTTCTGCTCTCACAGGATGTATGAAGCTCTGGTCAGGTCAGCATGTTAGGCAGATCTTGAACTGAGTGGCTGGTTCAGCTGCTCCACTGTGCCGTAAAGAGTAAAACACATAGTTATGGGTTTGTAGTGTTACAACACAGGATAAATCGTCCTGCTTAATTAAAACCAGCGACAGAGAAAAGATTTATCCCATGCAGTAATCTCTGATAATTCTAGAGTCCAAATCTATTTAAAGTAAAAATTAACAACTTTGTTTCTTAAAGTATAAAAGAGAATAATAAACGAACGACTATTTACAACTTCTTCCTCTAACCTGTCTTTGACCTTCCCCCTCCACAATACTAGTCCGATAAGACTCCTAATTAAGATTTATGAAACAAAACTTCTTATCTCAAATCCAGGAAGCTTTCAGTTCTTCTCCATATTCCTATCTTCTTTTCTTCTTGGGAAGTCTGCTTCACCAGTTACTAGTCAATAAAGACACCGATAGGAGAGCTATTTTCAGGTAGTCTTTGCATGCTGGTAGCTTGGCAGTTCTCCTCTCTACTGTTCAATTTTCCATGGTCTTGTTCCGCCAAACTATTGGATTGTATCATTGGCTGACAATATTGTCAATGTAATAAATTGAAACTTGGTTGGAGGTGGGTATTTTGGGGTATAATTTAAAATGTTTTGCTGAATTTGTTTTGAGACAATGAACTAATTTGGTTGTTCGACCAAATGTTTCATTATATCTATTTTTCAGAACGCTTGGTGCTGTTAGGTAGTTATTGTTGGTTTTTAATTCCCTCAAAGTTACTGTACACTCACGTGTTCATCACAGAAGTCACATGGAAACCTGACGAGGGAAGCATGACACATTGACTTCCCTAAAGGACTTGAGTCAAGCAGATGGGTTATTATAACACATGATAATGGTTGCTTTTAAGTTCAATCAATTTCCTTTATGAGATACCAACAGACTATTATTCTGTGGTTCTAGGTAATGAGTCAATGGCTTGACCACCATAAACTCATTCAAAGAACATGCTTTACATCGTCAAGAGCAATTATTTAGTGATGGACATGTGGTTAGAAGGAACTTTAAACTGTTGCATCCGGATCATACAAAGGCACAAATAATGGTGTATTCAGAAGTTGCACTGATTCGAGACTGGAATATGATGATGGTGGTATTGGACAGGATTGATGAGTGGGGAGGGCATGGAGATGTAAATCTGTGAAGGATAAAAAGGATTATGGAGTTTAAGAACATTCTCGTTCCTTCTCGTATATCAGTGTGTAATTTATAAATAGTAGTTTGTTAGTTATAATTTACAAGGAAGTGAATTTTTGTTTGGAACTGAAGACATTGACTTGCACTTTCCAAAACGTATATATCAACCCAGTTTAGTAGACAAATATAATGACTAACCAGGAACACCAACTATCGCGAGGATGGAATAGTAACCATCTTGAATAATCCAAAGGATATCCTGGATCTGATATGCTAATGATATCTAAGGCTGAGAAAGCCAGTAAAGACCCAAGGATAAACTCCTGTCCATTGTTGAAACATTCCAGTCTAATGTTCTCAGATTCTGATCCATTATTGGAACATTCCAATCCATAGTCCTCACATTATGAACAATTATTGTAACATTCCTGTCTAATTTTCTCAGATTCTGATCTCTCCTCCCCCCTCTCTCGAGCTGCTGATCCGTGTTAGTGCTGTAAGTGATGTTCCTACTGAAACTATGGGATAACACATTGAATATAGCCCATTTATCTTTCAACAATGGCGACGATCTTCTGTGATAATTAGGATTCACGGAGATGATCATTAATCACAGTAACTAAACAAATAGCTCCATCTAACCCCTTTGAGTTCAATTTTGATTTTATTAAAATTCAAAAGACGTTTAATATTTTCTCATTTAACTTGGGATATGTGGGGGTGGCTGAGGAAAGGAATATTGGAGATGGTAGATTGAATGCATGTAATTATTCAATCTGCCTTGGATATGGGAGTAATGTCAAAGGATTGTCAGAACATAAACGCGTTTCTCCGTTTATAAATGAAAACATACAGTCTCTAACTACTGATAAGTGATTATGTCAGTAAAATATGGAGAGAACTTTTCTAGTCCACAGACTGACAGGCATGTGTGCCTACGACAAAATGAGTTATAACAGACACGTGGCATATATATGTTAACAGAGAATATGATGTGACACACATTTCAGATGGTTAGTCGAGAATCAGATAAGCAGGTGAGGGTCATGCTGTTAATGTTGTCGATGTCAATCAACTGCGATTAAGCCCCACCCCCAATGCCTTTTTCCTGGCTTCCCCTCTCTGTAACTTCTGCTCTGGAATTGCTGTGAATACAGCCTCCATACCCCACCCAGGGTTACCTCAAGCAAAATATCTCCTCTCCCTGAATGCAACATTGTACAACACGACTTCCAGGAAAATAACCAGTTACTTTCCAAAAGCATAACATAAGAACTTAAAAAGTAGGAACAGGAGTCAGCTATTCGGCCCCTCAAGCCTGAACTCTCATTCAATAAGAACATGGCTGATTGGCTCCAGGACTGACCTCTCCTTTCCCACACAATTCCTTGTATCTCTCCACAACTGTCTGGGTTAGGGAATTCCAGACATTCACTACTTGAGAGAATACATCATTTTTTCACCTCAAATTCAAATTGATGTTCGGTATTCGGTATCTACCTCCTCGAGTTCGAGACTCAAGGGAAGTGGTTAGGCTAAATGGTTCCTGCTTTTTGTTTCATTCATTTCTTGAAGACAGGCGCCACATCGAAGGTTCTTCAGTTTCGCTGCGACATTCCTGTAATCCAGAGAGTTATGGAATATTTCACACAGTGCCGCTAGTCACTCTGTGACCACTTCTTTTAAAATTAACTGTGAATACTGCTGACCTGCCTACCTTTATTCCTATCTGTTAGTTAAAAATCTTGTTCCTTTTGTTAGAGACAGTTCAAGAACTTACCTCCTATTACCATTTTGTTTATACCATTGGCAAGCTTACAGTACTTTCCTTATGCGAAAATACTGGTGTAAATTATCTGCCTGTTCCCTGTGGACAGTTCTCCAGTCACACCCTGCAAATGACCTCAATGTACTTGCCTCACTTCACTTCTCCCTCAGCTCTCACGCACATCTTCAAGCTTCTTTTTATGTAGAAGGAAAAGCTCATGGTGCTTTTTTTATATTTCTTCCAAATTTATTGCATCGTATCTTTTCGTACATTTTCCTCACTTTCTGGATTCATACAGTCATGTCGTGCGCAAACAGACCATTTGGTCCAACTTGTCCATGCTGACCAGGTTTTCTAAATTAAACTAATCCCATCTGCTTGCACTTGGTTCATATGCCTCTAAACGTTTCCCATTCATATGTTGGTTCAAATGTCTTTGAAATATTTTAGCTGTGCTTGCATCTACCACTGTTCATCTGGCAGCTCATTCCATACATACAACATCTCCGTGTGAAAAACGGTACCCCTTTGTCGCTTTTAAGTTTCATCTTTCACCGTAAAGCTATGCATCTTTGTTTGAACTCCCCGATCCTGCAGAAAAGATCTTGGCTATTCACCCTCTCCATGCCTCCCATGATATAATAAACGTATAGAATGCCACCCCTAAACCTCGTACACTTAATCTGATATTAACTTCAAGATCAAATATTTAACAATAAGCACTGCAAATTTGAAAGAATATTAAAAATGAAAGGTAAAGAAACAGCCCAAAATTCATACTGTTAGTTTTGCTCTATGTTACAAAACTAAGGCAGCATGAATGTCTTTCTACTGCCAATAAGAGGTCAAGTACCTCACTTCCTTAGTGTGAAGGCAGTGATGATGTATACTGTGAAAACATATAGACTAGATATATTTAATACCACATGGTCAACATTCTCCCTCCTGTTCTCCCTATGAACTTGTATGGATGTGTCTTCTTTATCTTGCACTCAGTTAGGGAGAACCCCTTTCCCCCTTTCACACAATTAATTTAATCCCATTTTGCATCATCTTCGCGTTCACCACTGCTAATAGCGGTTTTATCTTTTGTCACGCCCTCTTTTCCAAGTCAACCATCCCCCAACTCCAGCAAGGGATTCAAAAGCCCAGTTTCCAACCCTTTTCTGTTCTGAACAAGTCACACTGGATTTGGAACACTAAATCTGTTTCTCTGTCTCTGCAGATTCTGCCAGACCTACTGAGTTTCTCCAGAAACGAATAGACACAGCACAATTTCTCAATTAAACAAATAACTATGGATACTGGAAATAAAAATTCAATAATTTCTGGAGAAACTGCTGGCTTTGTAGAGGGTCACTGGACCCAAAAGATTAACTCTACATTCACTACAGAAGATGCTGTTGGAGCTGCTTTGTTTCTTCAGCAATTTCTGCTTTTGGACAAGTTCCAATGTCGTGTGTGAAAGCTGCTCAAACGCCCTGTCCAACACGGAGCGCTGTGCACTGGGAATTGAACGATAGCCCAAAGTGCACACATTCATTCGCTCTGAAACTCCATTCGGCTGTCGTCACTGACACCACAGAGCTCTTAATCTTGGTCAGGGAGAAAACCAGAGGGAAACACATTCAATGCAAACGCAGAAGATGGCTTTACTTTGGAAGGAAAATATTCAGATGATATGTTAAAGGATTTGAGCAATGTAACAAAAATGGAAGCATGACACCAAGGAGAACCCTTAGCAGAATGTGAAATTGTAAGTACTACCGCATCAGAAAACAGGTGAGGTCACTGAGTACACGGCTGATGGGTGATTGGGTCTCTGGGTGAACAGTCAGTAGAATTGCCTTTCAGATATTGCAGCTCAAACTGGACTATCATGTGATGATGTAGACAACAGCAGCAACAGAAACAGGATTATATTCAAACATAATCTGCAACTTTTTCCCCAGAATATTCCATCAGTCTACCATCACCATCAAGCCGAGTGATGGTTCAGTGACGAGTGTGGGTGAGCATGCCAAGGTCAGAACCAGGTTAACCTAAAGCTGATGACAAACCATTAAAGCTACCGCACTTGTGTGGTTTCATTCCAAACAGCAGAACTAACATCTGATGGAGATGCCAAAATGATCCCAAGAGTAACAGATCACATCTAAGCTCTGCAGTCCTGCCACATCCAAACATAATGTCGGTGTACTATTAAAAATAAACTTACTGGAGGAGAGGACTTCAGAAATATCCCAATCCTAAATAATGGAACAGCCCTGCACATCAGTGAAAAAGACAAGGATGTATCTGCACCATCCTCCGCCAAAAGTGTTGAATGAATGATCCACCTCACCCTCGCCATGATAACCACAGTATCGCAGATGCCAGCCTTCAACCAATCTGATTCGTTCCACGTGACATAAAGAAACAGCTGAACACAGCAGATATCACAATGGCAATGGGTCCTGTCCCCATTCCTACAATAGGACTGACGACCTGTGCTGCACAACAAGCCGTGTCCATGGGGAAGCTGTTTCATTCCAGCTCCAACTCTGACATCTCCCTGACAATGCGGAAAATTACTCAACTATGTCCCGTCCCCTAATCGGTGAATAATTACATTCAGACCATTTAACACTCCCTCAGTCCCTTTACGATAGTCAAATTGGTGGGAGTTCTTTATGACAGAGCTGTCAAGCAGCACAGAAATAACCCGCGCAGTGTGGTTTCCGGTAGGTTCCTATGTAGTGATCGTGCTGCTGTCGAAATGCCACTGAATGACTAATTCAGGACAGCATAATGATCTGGCAGCTGGTTGAAGTTAAAAATAATTACTAAAATATCAAGATCTAGAATTTGGTGATGGTAACAGTGACTTTGCATCCAATGGTGATTGTAAACTTCGATCTCATTCCCCAATGAACTTTCAGGAAGTGAATCTCCGTGCTTTCCTGGTCTGGCCTAAATGTGACTCCAGACACACAGACAAGTGATAAACTCTTCAATGGTCTCGGAAACGACCAAGCAAGACACGCTATTGTATCAAAATGCTCCGAGGTCTTAAAGGATAAAACTGGACAGAATATCCGGCCCCAGTCTCGGTACCAGAAAAGGGAACGGGAAGCAGACCTGTTGACCCTGCAGAGACCTCACATCTGAGAGCTTGTGACAACATTTATAGAGCTTTCCCATAGACTGCACCGAAACATCGGGAAAGGAGTCGGCCATTCGACAATTGAACTGCCCCCACTCTAGTTCATGGAGAAAATCTCCTCAATGCAGTTTTCCCGACACAGTGTACACATCCCTTAATATGGTTAAACATTGTGAAATATAAAATAAGAACTGCTGTAGTCCCTTCAGTCCATTAATTTTGCTCCTCGATTCAATATACAGGCAGTCCTTTGATAGCAATGTTTATTGAATCGTATTTCGCTGCAATGCGATTTTTGAATTGTGCAACTTTTTTTCTATAAAGTGAATTCTCATTCACTGTGACGCGATTCTTTGCCCAGCACCAGCTGAACAACAAAACCCAGCTTCTGGATCCTTCTGCCTGCAAAATGCACAATCAATGTGTTCAGCTAAAACGGGAATGCAATCCGCTCTTCAAGCCTTGAATCTGAGCCTGAAACTGGGAATATTAGCCTATATTTAGAAATAACTTTATTTCAAACCGGGGGAGAGTCTTGGGGAAAATTGAGATTCTGCCTCAGCATCACGTGGTCAGTCAGCCCTGCGTGCTTTCTGGAGAAGAGCTTGGTAGAAGGTACAGGGCTGCAGGCAGTGACGGTAATGTGAAAGTGTTACATTTACAGCACTATTTCATTGCAATATATGATTTAAAGGTTTAATTACACTGTGCTAGTGTGTGTGTTAGACGAACGTTAATTTTTGTTTGTTACTGACATTTTGTGGTTCACCCCTTACTCCTTTTTCCCCATTGGCACCATTATAAATATTGCACGATTATCTGCTACACAGTGTTGCACAGGAACACAGTTGCAGTGATATTGGGGAACAACCTGTAAAGATATCTGATCCTCTATCTTCATACCATAACCATGCTCTATCCCTATCCCTTTACTGTATTGAAATTCTTATTTATATTCAGTGCCTTGGTTTCCACAGCCTGATCTGGGGGAAAATTCCCCAGATTCAACAGTCTCTGAGTGTGGACATTTATTCTCATCTCAATGCAGAGTCGCCTCTCTATCTAATATTGTGGCCCCTTGTTTTTGATGTCCCAGCCAGGGGGATTATCACTCCTGCTTCTATTGTGTATCGTCCTGACAGAGTTTTATGTATTTCACAGAGATCCCCGCTCAGTTTCCAAAGCTCATGGAATACAGGCCCAGCCGCCCCAGACTCTGCTCCCAGAACAAGCCAGTCATCCCAGAGATCAGTCTGGTCATCCTTCGCTGCTCTCCCTCAATGTCAGGTTTCTCCTGTATTAGGGTAAGGAGACCAAAACTGCACACAGTAATGCACAGTGTTCAAGATGGGGTCTCACCAAGGCCCTGTACAGCTGCAGTAAAACATTTTTACTCCTGTATTCAAATCGTCCTGAAATGAAGGTGAATACATGATTTATCTGCCTACCTGCTTTCTGCTCCTGCAATATTGCTTTCAGTAACTGGTGCACAGGGAGTTCCAGATCCTTTTCAATGTTACAGGTCCACACTTATTGGATCTATATACACTGCATGCCAATGCCATTCCCAGTATTGACTTCTGGATTCAGATCTCACTGCCCTGCACTGACCTTGGAGGGCTGCACTGAAGGAAACAAAAATGCAGCTTAAGTTCCTTTATAGATCAACATTTTTCAACCAATCCCTTTTCAAATGATAGGCTCCCGTTCTGTTTTTCCCATCAAGGTCACAACATCACATATCGCCTGCGCCCCCTCACCGCCCAATTGCTTTCCATCTGCCACGTATTTACCCTGACTCTCCACTTGTCTCAATCACCTTGCAGTGTTTTGACATCCTGCTCACCCACTCACAATCCGATATTGTTTCGTGCCATCAGCAAACTTGGAAATATTGTATTTGATCCCCTCAACCAAATATATGATGTGTGTTTGAATAGCTGGGCCCCAATCCCAAATCTTACTATATCCGCTATATAAAAATGTTTAATTCCTAATCTCTGCTTCCTGCCAGCACTCCCATTCTAAAACCATATTAGACCCAGCTCCATTGGATTTGAATTTGCATAATAGGCTTGGGGCTTGATCAAATATCCTTCTGAAAATCCAATCATATTGCATTAATTGCTTCTCCATAATTATGCTCAAAGTCACTTTCTCAAATATGATTCCCATTTGATAAATCTCTGTTGACTTTGTCTGTGCTCATCACCTTCAGTTCCAGTACTTCCTCTAAAACTGTTTGGTTGCTAATTTCATTCTATTCTGTTTTGCTCAACAGACTAATGTTGGCTAGTATTATTGGGAAGTTTTCTTTTTGGCTTTAATTTATTCTGTGAAGACATAACTGAAGTATTTGCTCCACAGTTCAGCCTTTGCCCTGTCCTCAATTCTCTGCTATCAAACTGGAAGAAAGCTTCACCTTTTCCCCCATAATTTTGGCATTGACATATTTTCAGAAGATATTACAATTTAACCTTAAAACCCATGTTAATATATTCTTCAGAAACTCATCAATTCCTAGATTAAGCTACCAAATGATTGACTTTTCACAGCCATACAAACACAGAAGCACAGACTTTGTACGATCATAAATACAGCACGGTCTACATTAGTCCCACTTTCTGACACAAGGCCTGTAGCCGTGAATCTTATGGCATTTCAATTGCACAGGCATGTAATTTCTAATGATTGTGAAGTTACCATGACAACTCCTCTCTCAGGAAGTGGGTGAAAAAGCATCATCAGTTCTTCTCCAAATCTCAAACATTTCACTTTAAATTGTGCTCCTTTGCTCTTGGTCCTTTCAATAAAAGGATCAGCTGCTGTCAATCTACCCTGTCCATGTCCCACGGAATCCTATCCTTCTGAATCACGGCCCACTCTGCCTTCTCTCCTCGAAACTAAACTACCTCAGCTTATCCAGCCTCTCTCCAGAGCTGATATGCTCCATCCCAGGGAACATCCTGGTAAATCTCCACTGAACCCCCTCCACTACAATCAGATCCTTCCTGGAATGTGGCTCCCAGAACTACAATCAAATTCCATCTTGGCCAAACCAAAGTTCCACATAGCTCTTATAATCTATGCCTTCATGAATAAAGGTTATGTTTACGTCCCAGGTGAATGCTCAAATTGTGCATTCACCTGTTTAGTCACATTCAGGGAAAAACTCTGAGCTTCCTCGTGTGCTGCTGTTCATTGAGTACTTTCCTGTTTGGCTCCTACTTCCAAAGTGTATCACCTCATATTTATCAGGGTTACATTCCATCTGCCATTGCTCTGCCCATCTGACCATTCCATCTGCATCTTCCTGTAACGTAAGGCATTCCTCCTCACTGCGAACCACCCGGCCAATATTTGTGCCAAACACAAACTTCGTTGTCACACTCCCGCCACCCCCGTCTATATTCACAACTGCATCATTTATGAATACTACAAATAATAAGGTTAATGATGACACAACACCAGGTTATAGTCCAAACAGTATATTCGGAGGCACTAGTTTCGAAACGTTGCTTCTTCATCAGGTGTTCTGCGCTTTGAAAGCTCGTGCCTTTGAATAAATCTGCTGGACTATAACCTGGTGTTCTGTGATTTTTAGATTTGACCACCCCAGTCCAATACCAGCACCTCCGAATCACAATTAATAAGGGACACAGCACTGATCCCTGTGATACACCATTGGACACTGGGTCTCCAGTCACACTAACAGCCTTCAACCACTACCCTTTGTCTCCTAACACTAAGTTGATTTGAATGCAACTCGGCAAGTCGTGAATGACTCCTACCTGTTCGCTTGCTATTCTTTTCTGCTTGCAGAATATATTGGGATTCTCCCTAATCTTAGGCTGCCAGCGGGTTTCTATGCCCCTGTTTTAGGCAGTTCGCACCGAGTGATGGATTTCCTCATTATTACGGTCTTAAGAGGTCAATCACGTATCTTGCCATTATTTACCTTGAATGTGAATTAGACAGCAAGGGAAGCATACTGTTTATTTCCAACTTGTCATATGTTTTGGGAATTTTCTAAATTTCACTGTGACCTACCTCTCATTCTTTGAAACTATAGAGAACATAGACCGAGTTTCCTCATCAGGCAATCTCATCATCTGAGGGATTAATCTGGAGAATGTCCATTGCACGTTTTTTTGTGGTAAGTATCTTCTTTCTCAGATTTGGTAACCAACACGTTGCTCAATGGATGCACATTTGCTCGCTGAGCTGGAAGTTTCCTTTCCAGATGTTTCGTTACCTTACTAGGTAACATCTTCAGTTGACCTCAGGCGAAACAATGCTGAAAATTCCTGCTTTCTATTTATATGTTTGAGTTTCTTTGGGGTGTTGATGTCATTTCCTGTGGTAATGTTATTTCCTGTGGCAAAGTCACTTCCTGTTCCTCTTCTCCGGGGGTGGTAGATGGGGTCTAACAACTCATAGCACATCGAGTTAGACATCTATCAGAGACACATATTGATTCTCTTCATTGTTGCTCTTAAATTCTAAATATCCAATATCACATGCTGTGTAATAGATTCCAATAGTTTCACTGCAGATGTCAATTTAATTGGTTGGCAGTTCTCCATCCACCTCTTCTTCCCTTTATAGATGCTTGGATCCCTTCCACTAATCTATAGTGTTTGGACCACCTTCACTAACTTCCATTTATCCGCAATGGCTTCACGTCTCTTCAGAATGCTCAGGAAAATGAAACACAGTCATTGACAGTGCAATTAATACTTTTATTGCTTATGTCTTACATTTTAATATGAAGTACATCAGGTTTGTTAGACTTAGCAGTGCACAACCCAGTTACAATTTAAAATACTACCTTATTACTGATATTAATTGACTTTATGTCTTTAGTTGCACAAGCCCCACATGATCATCCTCTCCCGATTATAAATTTCCATATTTGACCTTGCTTTTATTTTGTTTCCTTTGAAATACAGATTGTAGATTTATGCATGTTTTTGTTCCTGTTTTTCAGCATTCATGTTCTCTTTTTGATTTCCATATCAGTTTCATGGCCCTCGTTTCTGGATCGTGAATTTCTGAGAATTCTCAGGTTTGCACAAATTCATCTGAAGCCACTTCCTATGAATAATGCATTTTCGAATTTGTTATGTTAAACATCATTTTGTCACTTTCCCTTTCTTTGGTATTGGTACCTGAAATAAATAGACGTATTTTTCAGACTTTGCAATATTCCTATAAATCTCCTGGTCCTTACCAGATATATTCAGGAATACTACAGGAGGACAGAGAAGGAATTGCGGGAGCCCTGGCTGATATTTTTGCATCATCGCTGGCCAATGTGTGAGGCCATGGAGGACTTGAAGGTTGCGAATGCTGTGCCCTTATGCAAGAAGGGCTACAAATAAAACACTGGAATTATAGACCAGTAAACCTAAAATCTGTAGGAGGTAAATTACTTGAAAATGTTCTGAGAGATAACATATGCATGCATTTGGAAAAACAGGGTGTGACTAGGAGCAAGATTAGAATGGTGCGTGAAATGCACAGCAGGTCACACTGCATCCGAGGAACAGGGAAATGAACATTTTTGGCAAAAGCCAATCATCAAACTTAGCCCGGCTTTGTGCATGGGAGATCATGGCTCACACATTTGTTCAAATTCTTTGATGAAGTGACCAACAACGTTGAGGAGGTCAGGGTGGTATGCGGAGTCTCTATGGATTCCAGTAAGGCCTCCAATAAGGTTCTACATGGTACCTGCTCTGGAAGGTTAGAACGCATGAAATTGAGGAGGAGCTGCCAAATTAGATACGAAGTTGTTTTGATGATAGGAGCCAGAGGGTAATAGTGGAAAGATTTTTGTCAGACTTGAGGCCTGTGACTAGTGGAAAGCCTCAGGTGTTGGTGCTGGGACCACTACATATTACATATATCTATGATTTAGATGCGAATGCATAGGCATGATTCGTAAGTTTGAAGAAAACACTAAAATAGGCGGCATCATGGAGAGTGAGGAAGGTTATCAGAAATTTCAGAAAATGCAGCAGTACCTTGATCAACTGGAGAAGTGGCTGAGAAATGACAAATGGATCTTAATATAGATCAATGTAAGTTCTTGCATTTTAGAAAGTCAAATCAAGGTTGGAGTTTCATGGTGAATGGTTGGGACCTAAGGAGTGTAGTGGAATAGAGGGACCTTGGAATTTAGGTGTATGGTTCTCTGAAAGTTGATGCAGAGGTAGACAGTGGCAGTGAAGAAAGCTTTTGGCACAGTGGCCTTCATTAGAGTATATCACTGAGTGCCGAAATTAGTGAGTTATGTTGCAGTTATACAGGATGCTGGTGAGGGCATACTGGTAGCATAATGTTCAGTTTTGTTCACTTTGCTATTGGAAGGATGTCATTAAACTGGAAAGTGTGCAGAAGAAATTTACAACGATGTTGCGAAGGACTCAACGGTCTGAGGGATATAGGGAGAGGTTGGACAAGCTACGACTTCTTACTTTAGACATATGAGACTGAGGGGTTATCTGATAGAAGTGTGTTAGATCATGGGAGCGATGGGAAGAGTTAATTCACTTAGTTTTTATTCCCCAAGAATTGGGCAATCACAGACTAGAGGGCATCAGTGGAATGTCAGAGGTGAAACAATAAAAGATAACCTGAGGAGCAACTGCTTTTCGCACAGGGGTGGTACGCATATGGAACGAGCTGCCAGTGAAAGAAGTTGAGGAGGGAACATTCGCAACATTTAAAAGGCATTTGAACAAATATACAGACAGGAAAGAGTTAGAAGGATGCCGGGAAATAGCAGGGAAATGGGGTTAGCGTGGATGGATATTTTGGTATGAATGGGCGAGTTTGGGCAGAAGGGCCTATGTCCGTGCTGTCGGACTCTATGACTTTAACAACCATTGCTTGCCTCCCACTGAATGATATATTGTACTTTACAAATTCACTGGAGTGAACTTGACCAGGCTACCATGGTGTTTAACCAGAATGATCAAGCATTCTATATTGTATGCAGACAACGTGTAAAATGCACCTTATTACCGTCACTAATCCTTAAAAGCTGCTTCAGAGCAAGGTTATTAATTGGTCCTTCTGATCACACACCAAATCCAAAATAACCTGCTCTCTGTGCTTTCCAACATACTCTTCACCCCACCTCATATACACTTACAGAATTTATTTCCCACATCATGAGCAGTCAAAATTTAATGCAGTTTAGATGCAACTTGAGACCATCTAATAAAACTGCAGTACCCTGAGACTTGCACATCTAATTTCCAGAGTATATGATGCTCAGATTTTCTGCAAGCATTTTGGTTTCGAGAAATAACACACCAATATTTGCTTTTCGTTGCTATTTGTATGCTGTACCTAAACTGATTCTGTGGAATCTGAGGGACGGTTGTGTGTCATTTTTAGTGATAGATGTGGACAAGACATTCGGAGAGCATCACCTCGACACTGAGATGACCTGAAGTAATGTCCATCAATACAGGACAAGCATCAATATCCTTCCCGCTCTGTCAGGATAAAGGTCTCGGTAGTCTCTCTGCTCCCTCTCACTCACTGTATACCTGTTATCGCACTTACCTGAGACAATCCTCATGCTCTATCTCCAAATAAGGGTCAGGCACTTCCACTCTCAATTCAACAACATCCTTCCCCCGCTTTGATGTCACCTAATCAATACCCCCCACACTAATAATACTACATGGATTCAGGACTGTCGACTGACTCATTCTAGACAAATCACAATTCCCCCCACTCCCACCTGCACCAGCACTAACAGCAGGGCCACCCATTCCTGCCCTCACTCCCCCCCTCCCTTTCTCTCATTCCAAAAGAAACAGCCTGGAATAGGACAGAAAGGGCCAAGCCGGGTAGTGGAGAGCCCAATATCCATTCTGTCACCCGCCTACCCCCGCCATGTGGGGAGGACCCTAGTACGAGATGAAGCAGACTGGGATGCGTCGTGTGGAATTTCTGAAACATCCATGTCCCACTGACCGATCAAGGAACAGTACTCAGTGAAAGACAATTCTCACTTTAAACCCACGTAGAAACACACAGAGACATATGCAATCACACACAAATAGACACATGCAGAGATAGAAACACACAGGCTGATACACAGAAAGGCAGACGTAAACACACAAATACACAGATGACAAGACGATGGACACACACACACATAGAGACACACAGGGGCACATACACTCGTGTCATTAAGATACAAATAGATAAGTCTTTGATTAATAAGGGGATCAAGGCTTCTCGGGGGAAGGCAGGAGAATGAGGTTAAGGAAAATATAATAAATTATTGAACGGCACATTGGACTCGCTGGACCTAATTACCTCATTCTGCACCTTTTTTCATGCTCTTGTGATGTTATACTATGAAGTATTCTATTCCTTAGACAGCAGCAGATGTTGGGTTTGATACATATTTGATTCGAAAGGGTCAGTGGCAATATGGAACAGGTTCGGAGTCCGGAATGGTTTATGTTTATTCCTAATTATTCTGTCCTTGTTACTGAAAAGAGGTGGTGATTTGATGTTCAATTTTAAAATAACAGTCCCACAAAGAAAGAAGGACGCCGCTTTCCCTTTGGTGTTTTGCTGCCTGTGGTGCCCTCATCCTCAGGGAGCAGTGAAGACTCAGTTATTGAAGATATCCAAGGCTGAGCTTGACTGGTTTTCGCTGGACTGGAGAATCAATGTTTATTGGGCACAGACAGGAGACGAATGGACAGACACACTCGGATCATCCATGAGCATTCTGAATGGTGCCCCCAAATGGCCAATGCTGCCCCTACGCCGCATGTTGTTCCCTCAATCCACCCTCGAGGCTGTTACAGAGATATACTGCTGCCCCTCTGGCATGTACTGTTCCCTTAATCCACCCCTCGATGCTTTTACGGAGATATACTGCTGTCCCTACCCCAATCTGTTGTTCCCTCAGTTCACCCCTCGATGTTGTTACAGAGATATAGTGCTACCTCTACCCCATGTGTTGCTCCCTCAATCCACCCCTCGAGGCTGTTACAGAGACATACTGCTGTCCCTACCCCGTGTTTTGTTGCTCAATCCATCTCTCGAGGCAGTTACGTGGTAGTGGAGACCCCATTTAGTCAGGCAGGATCGTTACAATGAGACAGGAGGAGGTCATTCTGCCCCTCTAAGGAAATACACAGGAATATAGAATGAAGTAATTCAGCTCGTTGAGTACATTACACAGGCCAGGAGGAGGACATTCAACCCGTCTGAACGGCTACACAGGAACAGGGAAGCTGTCGGTATCAGGAAATAGAGAGTAGAGACAAATGTTTATTTTCAGGCTGCAAAGATGCAACAGATGGAGTGCCTCAGAGATCACCGTGGGGTTATCAGTGATCAATAATCTTTTTCAGTGATCTGGAGGAAGGGGAGGGAATGGCTTGGAGCTCAAGTGGATGGACATTCAATGTCTTGTCAAATGGACGTTGCGAATCTTCAAAGTCGTATAGATAGGGAAGGTTAGTGAGCTAACCTTCAGCAGAAATAACATAAGGTAAGTTGTCTATTTTTGGCATGAAGGATAAAACAATTTAAATGCAGAGAGATTTTAGTTCTCTGTGATTCAGGCAGTGTCCATGTTCTTGGGACATGAATCATATGAAGTCAGAGGCAGCAAGTGATTTGTAAGGTAAGTGGATTGATGCTGTTTTTGGCAAAATGTATTGGTTTAATCGCAGGGATGTTTTATTGCATCTGTACAGGGCATTGCTGAGACCACACCTGATGCACTGTGTACAGTTTTGATCCTCTGAACTAAAATAAAAGGATATAATTATTTTCGAAGATTTTCAAAGAGGTTTCCCTCTACTCATTCCGGGAATTCTGCCATTTGTTATGGGGGATTATCAGTTTTGACCAGAGCTGAGAAATAGTATTGAGCCATCCATTCTGAAATGTGTATCAACTGGATGCATTGTATCTCTTGTCAGGGAGACTAAAGTGAGAGAATGAATTTTAAGAAAAAGATGTATTGACATTAAAACACATACAATGAATAAACCTACCAATATTTACAAATTACACAGACATATGTAAGCATGTCATCAAATTAAAAAGTGGGGACATTTTTTTGCGATTGAAAGGAATTGTGTACGAAAAGAGCAATGGTGCCCCTGCATGTAATCCATAATCGGGTTTTCCAGATAATGTTCCAGGAGAGAACACATGGCCCAGCTTAATCCCTGAATTATTGTATTACAGTCAATATCCGTGATAAAGTAGAAGCATTGTTTTAAGCAACATAAATTATCTTTAACGACTGAACTGAAATAGAATATATCAATTGCACTTGTTGCATGGAATAGTAAACAAATGTTTACTGTTGTCATTGGTTTCAGGAGCAATAAGGTACTTACTCAGGTTATTCTACTGAACAATAATCAGATGGTGATGGAAGTCTTTGTGTTGCTTTGCGTGTATTGTTTTGTGTGAACATTGGGTTAGATAAAATTGAGATATTTGCATGAATTAGGAACAGAGTGATAATTGTGTGCGAATGATCAGATTTAAAATCAGACAGTTTTTGATTTATTTCGAGCATTGCTGAGTGATACGTGCTGAAACCATCATGTAATCAATGGGATAAGTGAAAGATATGCAAACTGAACTTTCAAATGAACACACCCTGATATTTTCACGCCATTTCAATATCACATTCAAGATAAATAGGTGACTGAAAAGCAAAAAAAATAAATCTTACACAATTCATAAACTGACCAATAATTAAAAATTGATGAATAATAGCAAGTGATATTTGTTTATTTTACTGAGAAGTTAATGATCTTTTCTCATATTTATATCAATGAGCATAAAATTCTGTTTTGTTTTAACTAAGATCTACAGAACAAGAGCAAATTAATGACTGTCATGACTTTGTATATTTCAGCTTTATGACTGCAACATTCTCAATATTTTCTGAGGAATATTGATTGAATGGAATTAGATACGTTTTGCTATGAGTGACCAGAAGAAAGTATATAGCAGATACTGTGATTAGTGGAATGGACGATGATATCTCCAAATAATCTACTGATATTGTGATTGGATATACAGTAAGTGTCAGAATCGAAGTAAATTATAATCAAATCAATTCAAAAATGTCTCCAAGTTCAAAATAAATACAATATTCACAATGACTGAGAGATTGTTCATTGCAATGTACTTGCAGTATTTATTGTACAGAAGCATATTTCCATATTTGTAGCCCTTACTGGATTGCACAATTATTAGATATAAGATATATTAGCAACAAAGGGATTTTAAAAGATATATATATTCGTGAATTTGAGAATAATGAGATATCTCATCTTGATATTAGACTGAGTAATATGTAGAAATGAAGAGAAATATTGCAGGGAAAAGTAATTGGCTCTCTCTGAATTTCAAAGGCTGAGACAATTGTTATATTTCACCTGAGCAAAAATCAAACATTTACAAAGAATTCTTGCAAGGGATATTATTGGTCGTTTGGTATGTGCATGGACCTGACTAAATAAGTATTAATATAGTAGCATTGACAATAAGAAATAAAATGAATTTTTTGAAAAAAACACTGCAATTTTACCAAGTCTATGTTAAATTGCGATGCAATTATTGTAATTGATAATTGCTTTGAGAATCCTGACAGATAATTTGACTAAATATTTTGAAAACACTTTGCTGTGATATTGATTGGATATTCATCAAGATTAACAAACTGAAAACTAAAGCATAAAACTTAGCTGTATGATATGAAAAAAATCAATCAGCGGCAATTGAAAGAAACATATTTTGTTTTAAAATGCAGGCAATGCAAGAGTTATATGCTTCCAATAGTTTTCTTGAAGAGACATGTCAATTTTGTTGATGTAATTTTTACCATAATAAATGTTTCGATAATTATTTCAGAATTTGGAGGAAATGAATTCGGCCATGAAAGTGACTATGATTGCGAACAAAATATAGAGTCACTGACATTTGATGCGGAAATGAATTCTCATAATTATTCACTGACATCTAATATGGGAAGAAAAGGAGAATTGTCAACATTTCCAAACAATTTTTTTTCTTATTATGAAATGAAAATAAAAATTTTGGAGGACAATTTGTTTGAAAAAAGGAAACAGTCATTTCATATGACATTTGAGCTGAAGATTCGTTCCCGTTTCCCCATTGTAGTCTTTGCAATAATTTAAAACTTATTGTTGGTTGAACAAAAAAAAACAAATGGATATAATCGAAATGTTTTCTTGTACACCAAAAAAGTAAATGTAAAGTAATTTTATCCTGAAAATTATATCGCTCTGAATGTAATCATTTCACACACAAAAAATGTTTGTATTGAAATGAAATATCATCACAGCTGTAGACGTGTTTTCCCCTGACAGGGAATGAGGACTCAGGACGGAGGCTGAGCTCAGGCATGTGGAAGATGTTTACTCATGCAGCAACCAGTTAATGAAGGGATCATCCCCCGAGGCCAATCACGGAAGGGAGATCCATGACACATGGTAACATGTACAGTAAAAAGCAGCATTTTACTGACTTTCTGCATCACAATGGCCGCATACAATGTGGTTACAACCCTTCCCTCCTCGTCCAGCTACCTAATTGAAGCATATAATTGCAGGTGGGCATTCTAATAAACATCCCCAGATTCATATTGGGATCTGTCCATGCATCTTGTTGACTTAGATTCCAAAGTTCTTCCTGAACTCCCTCGGGCATCTCAGGATACCTTATCAGTTGGGACATTTTTAATTCTGATATTCATTATATTTTATTTTATCAAAGCCAATTACTCCTCATATAAGTCACTGTATTAATTGTATATGTACAAAGAAATAGGAAATACCGTTAATTTTAGCTAACTTGCTATAAGATTAGTAATATGACTTGTGTAATAAAGTTAGTTATATTGTGTAAAATTATACAGCTACTCTTTCTGTCAGGACTTTATAATTAATGGGCAGTCAGCATCATACCATGAAGTAAATTCCTAAAACTAGCTAACTTCAAATCTCAGTCAAATGCTTTTCTATAATGTTTGAGTCGGCATTTGTTACATATATGAAATTTATGTTGCAAATTTCCCCTAGTATACTCAATAATCTGTAATTAGAACCTTTGTTTCATATTCTGAGTAACTGTAAAATAATAACTATATCTGACAAATGAACCCTTCTGTTGTCATGATAGCTGCTAAGTGAGTTAACTGGGCGGCATCCTGCAGCTGCTGTTGATTCATTTACTGGGACAATTATCCTTTCATTTATGAACATCAGGTTTGATGATTTGCCTGTATGTTGGCATGTTCTTATCAAGAACTGTATGGAATGCTGTCGTCCTGGTGTTGGAGTAGATCCATTGGTAGTGTGATTTCTTTTAATTTAAGGTTGGAACAGAATGTTAGTCCAGTTTATCACCCCTGACACCTTGGATTTTGGTTCTAAGTTCGGCTGCCTGTTTTTAAATGTCAGGCATTTTGTATGAGCCAATATGGACCAGGTGGGGGCAGGCCATGTCTATAACAGCAAATCAACTAAGATTAAAGTATTGAATTAAAAATCACCATTCGCTGCCATTGGTTTCTGTACAGTCCAATACGTTTAGGTTACTGAGCATTAATTTCACACTTAAAGCTAGATATACTGGAATTGGTCAATTCTTAAATATTATATACAAGCAACAATTAATCTTAAAAATATTTCATAGCAAACTTAAAAATGATTAGAAATCTCATATAGCTGTATGTCATGTGTAAAAATGAACAACATTTATTGGAGTGTAAAATAATCAGACGTCTCTTAATATGTAAGGCCGAATATTAATCCAATGATTTCTGTGAACATTCAAATGAGAAGGGAACAGATATTATCTGTGAGTGTTGGATAGGGAATCGTTAATTAGTTTGTGTTTGTGTTATCCTGGAATAAGAGAACTATTATTCTTTTTTAACATTGACACTAAGAAATACATTGGATTAAATTAAAATGTGAATTTGACGATATTTGTTACAAAACCTAAACTGAATTGTTGTGTGATTTTTGGAATCGCAATGAATTGTTAATTACTTTTAGAACTTTGGCAAAGTAAATGATTCAATATTTCCAAATGGATTTGCTCTGATGTTGACTAGATACTTCTTAATCTGTCAGCTGAGAAAGCAAATTCTGGCATGATGATATGGAAAGACATTAGGCATTCAGTGAATGTTGATCAGAAATGGTTTGTCATTCAAAATTCTCAGATCTTCAAGATTTCTATACTTGGTTTCTCGACTTTTTTTTCTGGAGAAATATAATATATAAAAAGAACAAATTCTGCATTGTATGTATTTCATGCAATTTTTCATATCATCAATATTTAGACATTTGAGTGAGAATTATAAATAAAATAAGTCAATAAGGAAGATTTATTTTCACAGAAGCATACAGTCAACAGCATTTGTCAAGTTATTTGTTTCAATATTGTCTCTGAATAAACAGGTAAATATGTTTAATGGGGATCTGTTGACAACGTATTGAGCCACAATTACATTTTTATCATAATGTTTGGATTGGAAACTTATCAGAAAAAATCCTATATTCAGGACTTGCTTCATCTCAATACATGTTACGCGTGGTCTCCTCAGTCATAAGCAATAAGGTGTCATCATGGGTCTGGGAAAGACGTAGTGTGTAAATTATAATAAGGTTTCTCTTACAAATCTTTGGATCTGGTGAGAGCGTGATGTTTGTTGTGATTATTCATCCTGAGAACAATAAGGCACGTACAAAGCGTATTTCACCGAACAGTAATTAAGTGTCTTGAAGACCATTACGAGTACTTTGATTTCAATAATGTTGAGCAGATTTCCATGATCTGGTAAATATTTCAAAACATTTTACCAAAATCCTGGATTCTAAGCATTCAATGGGTTTCGTGCAAACACCTTTCAATTGTCGTCATTTTCAGGTGAGGTGTATAACGCTCAGGCAATGGCTGCAAGTCAAGGTGCCAGAAAGTCTGCTGAAAACTCTCCAAAGCACAACTCTTGGGCTGGTTGTGACTGGATCTCTTGAACCTGTGTAACCTCTTTGACCAGTCTTTCCACAATTTTCTGGATCTGATTATTTTGTCTAATGTTATCTTTGGTTTGGCCTTTTTAGCTCCGACTTTTCCAGCTGTAGAAATATTTAGAATGTTCAGTTATGGGCGACAGATCACTTGACCTTAGTGGACAGGTAAAATATGATTTGGAGATGCCGGTGTTGGACTGGGGTGAACAAAGTTAAAAATCACTCAACACCGAGTTATAGTCCAACAGGTTTAATTGGAAGCACACTAGCTTTCGGAGCGAAGCTCATTCATCAGGTGATCACCTGATAAAGGAGCATCACTCCGAAAGCTAGTGTGTTCCAAATAAAACTGTTGGACTATAATCTGGTGTTGTGTGATTTTTAACCAGGTAAAATATGGTTCACGTCTTGTTTTAAAAACGAATTAAAAATGAATCTTTGCATTTTAACAAATAGAACCTTCAATGATATTGATTAGATACTCATTATGAGAGACCAACTGACAATTATAAGCTATTTTCAGGATTATTTTATTGAAAAAGGATACAGACGTGCAGAGATTTGTTTGGAAGGTATTGCTTTTTCATTCAAATATCTCGGATGTTCAAGAGGTCTATGTAGCTGTTCATTGGTTCTCTTGTCCAGATACTAATTTATAATTCATATCACTTTCATTGTGCCCGGAATTTTGAGATTTGTCTCAAAGTTAAGAAGAAAACGAGGAGCAATTAATATGAGAACTTGAGTGAATAGAAAGCACAGTAAATTTAAATTACAGATTGTGAGAAATAAAGCTCACTCACTTCAATCATTTCAGTCCAAGACAAGATCTGAAGCAATCAAAATGTTTATTAGACACTTGTAAGCGTGGTGCCTGGAATAAGGCGCACAGAGTTTAGCAAATACATATCCTATATAGGATTCACTACTCCAAACCCGGTGCCCATTACTATTGTTCCTCTCTTGCCTTATCCGGCCTTGTGCATAATAATGTGCAAGTTTTACTTGGCCATTTCACCACATCCTGCTGTGGCCCATTGTCAGGTATATCCTCCATCACCTCTATCTAAATCCCCCACTTGTGACATTTCCTCCCTTTCCCCAACCATATTGATCCTTATGACCTTTTAATTGGGGTTTGTTTTTGTGTTTTTGCAAAGGTGGGGAATAAATGTTTATAACTACTGCTTGTACAAACATATTTGGCTTAACCTACATCCTCACAGCATCTTATCTCGTTGCCTGTACCATCTACCATTGTTTGCAGGCACGTTTCATTCTTGTATGCACATTTTAGCTAATTCAAAAACAATTATATATTTCCTTTACATAGTTTTAATTTTTGTTGACTCAGCTCTTGGTTGAAACAATTATACACTAATGTGAGTGCATTGACCTTGCATAAGTAATCATGATTGCACAAGTAACGCTACTTTACCTTATCCCACAATTTCCCTCTTTTTCTTTAATTACCATTTGTTATCTTCTGCATTTTTCTTTTATGCGTTACCCCCAAAATTCACAAGCATCATTCTGGAGATTTCATTCATTTTGGTCTCACTCATCCTCTCATTATTTAATCGACAAAGTTCCTCTGCCTGATTACCTTTTCGGGGCATCTGTTTTATTAAGGCTTTCTCAATCAGTCTTTGGGTGAGTCTTCGTGTACAGGGCATGATACAACAGCCACTGGCTACCAATACCCCGGCTACTATATTCAGGGAAGTAAGGATGGAAACCACCACCCTCTTTCATTTTCCAAACCATGATTCAAGCCATTCCGTGAGAGATGTGTCTACTCCTGAACTCTAAGCCAGTTCCTCTGCTAAGGTAGTCAATCCCCTTAACGCCCAAGTAATTGAACCATCAGGTGCAATGGTATTAGGAATAAAGGTGCAACAGCTTCCTCCTAACATCACACACAGACTTTTTCCGCTATAACCATATCAAGGGCCATTCTGTTTTGCCGTGCCATACTACTTCTTGCGTCAAGTTGTTCTGACATTCCTTTAACTGCATCTCTTATATAATTTATAAATTGCTGTTGATCATAGAAAATGTAATTTATCTAATCTACATTTTTATTAATTGTTACCCACCAAAAGAGAGCTGACTCATAGCCTGATGCAATCTGATTACGAGCCTTGAACTCATCAGGTACTGTCCTAGGGACTCCTACAGAATCGAGATACATCCTGTCATCGGAAGAAGTGTCTAACAATGTTCTCTTACTCCTTCCCTTTTTCCCCACTATCTTTTCCTTCTCAAATGCCAGGATAAATGTAATTGCCAATTGTTCAATTGCACATATCCCTCTCCAATCCGGTGGAAGGGTGGGTCTCAATGTTTTGCCTCCACAGTACCACCACAGATCCGCTCGGGAAGCCTTTTGTGCTGAGTAGTTCCCTCCCTTGTCCATTTCGGTGACATTCTTAATCTCTGTACATACTTTCAGCTTCCCCAAATCTCTAGACCGATTTGTACCTTGTCTAAGCACACACGTCGTGTCATTTTCGACTGCGGCTGAAAACGTGGGGTTTTTTTTGGGGGGGGGCGTGCTTTTGAATCTTTCTTCTCTAAGGGAGCGAACATCAGAGATAGGGAGGTACAATTACTATCATTCCATGCAGTCTTATCCTGTTTACAGGGCTATTATACATTTCATGCCCTTCCTGTACCGCTTACACTGGAGCTGAAAGGGAACCACCTGGGCCACTGGTCTACCGGAGGCACATACATCGCAATTGCTCTTGTTCAGACTTTTTACAGTACACTTTACCTATTCAAACCAGGCATTTGCATCCCCATATCCAGTTTCTATTTCGATGGTCTGTTTCAAGTACTTTATCTCTATAATTTTTACTACCTGGGGATCATTGGGAGGGGTGAAGGGTTGTACCTTATTATCTAATAGTTCTGCCTGTTTTCCCTGTCTACGCTAATTTGAAAACAACAGCCCGAAAAATCTTTCCCGTTTGCTTACATTTCTATCCCAATTGTTTCATCTAATTGTATCTCATAGGTGTCCCACCCCACCCCGAGAATTGCTTTGTGCCAGGTGGTTTTCTTTATAGTTAGGTATATTGGGTTACTCTCTTTATCTGGACAATCAAGAGGTGATCTATGTATTGTGACAAGACCATTGTACCAAGTACCATCCCCAAAGGACTTAAGATGTATCTCTGAGCTGCAGTGCTGTCTCTGATTATCTACATCCCCACAATTTACTAAGTTACATGCATCAGTTCTATTACTTGCGGATTATCAGACTCAGGGACCGTTAATAACACATATGAAGATTATAGTTGACAGCATCCCAATACTAAGAGAGCTAGCATCGTAACTCTAAGCATCCTCAGCATTCTGTAAATTGTGCTGAAGCACAAAAAAAACTTAATACACAATCCTACAGAAATAATCCTGCGCTCGCATCGCCACTGTGTAATCAGTTACTCTAAGTCTCTTCAGCCTGAGTTTCAGCGGGGCTTGCGTTGATTGGGCTGTCCAGACTTCTTCCTCAACTGGAGATTTCACTGGCCCTTTTATCCGAGTATAGTGAGTCCAGCCTTTCTCCGCTGTCCTTCTTGTCGTTTTGGTGGTCAAAGGATCCTGATACGGCCCTTCCCAGTCCGGCTACAATTTAGTCTCCGTCCATAACTTTAGTAAGACCCAATCTCCTGGCCGGATGGGCAAAACGGTGAATTCAAGGGGCGGAGTCTGTACCGATAAACTCTGTTTCCTGAGGAGAGACAAAGAGGCGGACAAGCACAGTATATGCTTCTTTAGAACAAGTCTTTAGTTTCGGGAATTGTCAATTCTCCGTTCGTTCCCAGATAAGGTAATCCAAATATGATTTCATAGGGGATAGTCCCAAATCTTTCCTTGGGGCTGTTCGTACTCGCAAGAGAGCTATACGTAAATATTTGGTCCAAGGGAGTCTGGTTTCTATTATCAATTTAGAATGCCATCGTTTGAATGTTTGGTGCATTCTCTCTTAACTTCCTGATGATGGTGGGTGTCATGGAGCATGGAACTCCAAGGAAATTCCCAACCCTTTCATTATCTCCTGGAACACTTTACAGGCAAAATGAGTTCCTTGGTCGGAATCTATACGGTACACTGGCCCATGTCGGGGAATTGTGTGCTCTAATATTGTTTTAGACAACACACTCGCAGTGGCGGCAGCTGGGGGTATGCCTCAACCAATACAGATAGATGATCTACTATGACCAGTATATATTTTAGTCTGCCTACTCTGGGTAGTTCAGTATAATCTACTTGAATACTCTAGAAGGGTCTCAATCCCGGGTCTCTTCCTCCCTGGGGTTGTTTTCTCAAGACTTTCTTATTTACCTTTGTGCATATTATACATGCCTCACGTATTTGTTTAGCAATTGTATATATTCCTTTACATCCATATTCCCTAAGAAGTAAAAGATACGTTGCTTGTCCTCCCCAATGGCTGAGTTGATGTAGGACAGCCATAATTTCTCGCAACTTCATTTTGCTAAACATTTCCCTTCCTTCAGGTAACATCCATTACCCGTCTGCTGTTTTTTGCAGCCCCAAAATCTTTCAATTCTTTTTCTTCTCTTTCACTAAAAATAGGAGCTTCCGGGAATCAGGGACAGTATGTTTTAGGGAATGAATCAGCACTCTTTGTGGGTCCAGGCCTGCTTCCTTAGCCACTTCATCGGCTAATCTATTCCCCCTAACTTCTGGTTCATTTCCTTTCTAATGACCATTTACATGCACTACCGCTATTTCTCGGGGGAGTAATAGGGACTGCAAGACCCTTTAAATCAACTCCTCATGTGCTAATTCCTTCCCCTGGTTGTTGATCAGTCCTCTTTCCTGCCATATCTTTCCAAAAGTGTGCACAACACCAAATGCATATTTAGAGTCACTGTATGCTGCTCCCTCTTTATTTTCTAACACCCTAAGGGCTCTTTCCAATACATAGAG
Source organism: Hemiscyllium ocellatum (assembly GCF_020745735.1). Taxonomy (NCBI): domain Eukaryota; kingdom Metazoa; phylum Chordata; class Chondrichthyes; order Orectolobiformes; family Hemiscylliidae; genus Hemiscyllium; species Hemiscyllium ocellatum. The sequence continues at coordinate 8,591,329 of NC_083405.1, forward strand.
TTAGCAGGTCTGAGTTGACTATCCATTTCACAACTTTCCTGACTCTACTACACTACCTTTCGTCCTGTCTACAACTGCATACTCATTATGTCTTTTCCCTTCAGTCACTCGGGATGACCTGTCTATAAAACGTCAGCCTCCTGCATGAAGTGGAACATCTCTCAGATCCATGCAGACCTTAGTTTGGTATTCTATAATGTCAAGGCAGTTGTGCTCTGGATTCTGAGGAGATTCTCCTTCCCCTTTCCGAAGAAAGGCAACTGGATTTAAACAATTCTCCGTGACCAACACTAGATTATCTTTTTTCTATTAATATTGTCTCATATTTCAGAACACGAGAGTCTGTCAACCATCGTTCAGCTTTTTGGTTTAGGATCATTCTCACTTACTATTATGGTCCCCCAAATGTAAGCTTCCTGCTTTTCTCCACCAACAGTGCAGTGGCAGCCACGGCCTGCACACACTCAGGCCACCCCTGGGATACTGGATCCAATAGCTTCGAAAGATATTGCAAGGTCAGACTGGCGTGTGAACTCTCGTGATAGCGATTCTCAGAGGCAGCGAACGTCTCGCGGAAACCTGCTGAATCATTCACGATTCACAGGAGGCCTTTGTGTGCGAGAGATCACGTGTGCGACTGATTACGTAGCTTAGCTTAGCGAAAAATATATCAAGCAGGGGTTTTTGGGGGAGAATTCAGAGTGTGCACCTTCTCCAGTGAAAGCATGTATTTCACTGTAATCAGCTACGATTCTGCGAAATAAAAAGCTTTGTGCCAAATAATTGAGCGTCTGTGGTCTCTCCTCTTAAACGAACACACAAGGACAAATTTCTGTCCTAACATCGAGTGTGATTCGAGTGAAGTCTGCATTGTATTCGGTCTGGCTGACAGCCCAGAACCACAGACAGTTGTGGTCAGCAGTACAAGCTACAGCTTCGCAGCGCCCCCCGATGTCCCAAGAAGTAACTACAACTCTACCCTCCCTAGACCTATTATATATCCATCCCAACAATATGCTACTGTCTGTTTCCGTCCTCCCCACCTCTGGGCTGATACTCCGAAAGCCGCTCCCTTATCTACGGAAGCAAAGAGCTGGAAAGGTTTATCCAGAGAAGATAAGGCTAACATGGGGGCATGGATAAGATCTCTTTTGAATTCTTAAATAGTTCTTTTTCATCTTATTTCCAACTAAGACACTTTGGTTCCTCCTCTAATAGTTTGAGATATAATTTATTCGTCTTTTGAGCATAAGAATCGATCCACAATCTGCAATATCCCGTCAAACCCAAAAAGTTACGTAATTCCTGTTTAGTCCTGGGCAGCGGAATCCCCACTTTTCCCTCTAACCGTTCCAGGATTATCTTTCGCTTTCCCTCAAAAGCTAATGTCCCCAGTATTTCACTTCCCTCTCCATATATTGTAGTTTGTTTTTAGGCCTTGCTGACCCAGGAAATTCAATTTCTTTTCGTCGCTTCTACTATTCTTTCTCTTCTTTTTCCTGTTATTAAGAGGTCGTCTACATACTGCAACATGGTAGTTCCCTTGGTTCTGCTAAATTTCTCCAATATTTGTTCTAACATCTGTCCAAATAAATGCGGGGATTGCATAAACCCCTGGTGAAGCACGGTCCACCGGTGTTGCTGTTTCCATCCTGTCTTGGATCTAACCATTCACAGGCAAAAAAATTCCTACTTTCCTCCGCCAAGGGACAAGCCCAAAAGGCATCCTTTAAATCTATCACACTAAACTATTTGTAGTCATGAGGGATATTACTTAATAACCTATAGGGATTTGGCATCACTGGGTGCCTGACCTGTTCTATTCGATACAATGTTCTCAAATCCTGCACCAATCGATACGTTCCATCGGATTTTCGCATTGGTGGAATTAGGATATTATAAGGAGACAAACATGGCTCCAACAGTCCTTTTCTAGCCCCACAATTACTGGCTGCAATCTTCGTTTACCTTCTATGGAAATGGGATACTACCGCTCATAAACAACGTCCCCTTTCCTTTTGAAACATATTTCTAGGGGATGGATCTGTATTTTTCCAGGATTCCCTTCTCTCGCCCACGTAATAGGGTCTATCTCTCTCTCTCCACATCTTCTGTCAACATTGCCATTTGTGCAACAAATTCTTTTTCCTGTATTCAAATCTCCAGTCTTCAGAGGATAATTAAATCTCTCTCCAGTAAGTTACTTCCTAAATCTGGGATATACATCAGTGCCCCTGTGACTGTATCATTCGGACCTTCTATCATTAGAGGTTCAAATACTGGAACAGTAAATCCTTCCTCTTTTACGCCGGAAACAGCAATTGGCCGTGTTGACATTCCTACTTTCTTTGGTTTAAAATTCAGCGACGACCGTGCTACCCGGGAATCTACTAGGAAGACTACCTCTTCCCCACAGGGTCCCACCGTCAAGTTTATCAAGAGGTCTTGTTGGCTCCCCGGGGTCAGGAACCCCTGACACCCCTACTCTTCATCAAAATTCATAAGCCGAGTTGCCCTTTCTTCCCTTTGTAGATCAGGACACTCCCGCTTAAAATGCCCTAGTTTCTGCATTAATAGCAGCCTGCCTGTGGAAACTGCCATCTCTGCCCCTGTCGCTCGAACTCTCTATCAAATGCTCCCACTTGTCCTCTCCCTCTCCCTCTCTGCCCTACATGCTGCCACCCACCACTCTGGTTGCTCACTATTGGTTCCATTCTTTTCTTAACTCACTCATCAATTGTAGCTACCATCGTTTTTGCCTTCTGTTTTTTTATCTCTCACCCACTCTCTTTGCAAACACTTTCTGTGCCTCTCTTAACAATTCATCTAATGGTCTTTCGCTCCTCCCTTCTACCTTCAGTATCTTTCTCTGTGTCTGGCCATGCCTTTGTCACAAAATGTACTTTCAAAACACTCTGTGACACTGGGTCCTCAGGGTTCATTCCAGAGTATTTCCGCATTGAGTCTCTTAATCTCTGCAAGAAAGCTGAGGGAGTCTCTTCTTGTTCCTCTCTAACTTCAAAGGCTTTAGTCAGATTCTGCGAATTCGGAACTGCCGCGCTTATTCCTTTTAAAATCAGGTCTTTCAATTCCCTCATTTCTTCCCTATGCTCCGGGTTTTGATTTTCCCACTGGGTGTCTCTGAGGGGAAACTCCGTCTCTCCCTGTCCAGTATCCCGTTCCCCAATGGGAAGTGCCCCGTCCTATATTTTAATGGCTCCTCCTGGTATAAGTCCTCTTTCTTCCCCAATACATAGTATATTCAAAATAGACATTAACTCAGTCCACGTATACAGACTGGGCCCCAAGAATTGATTAATTTTCTCAGACAACCCTACCGGATCCTCAACCAGGCCCTTCGTCTCCTTTTTAAATGTTCTAGCCTCCCCACTGGTGAGGGGGCACTTGCAAACCCAATCTCTTTATCCCCTGTTGGTACCTCCCGAAGGGGATAAGTCTTTATATTCTTCCCCTTTTTTTGGTTTTTGTTTTTTCCCCCTTAGGCTTTCGTGTAGATACTCCAGAGGCCTCCTCTACATCTACTTTATCTTCCCTTCCTTTTATTGCGGATTAAGGGTCGGGAACAACAACATCTCTGTCCACCAACCCTTCGTTTTCCTCTTGTGGGTCATCCGTTCCCTTTCCCTGTCTGTCTGTCTCTCCTCCTTCCCCACTTTCACCTAATCTCATTTTATGGTACGAAGCGGGGTGGGGGGGGGGGGTGGTGCGAGCAGGCAAAAGGATCCCAGGGACTGGGTGGGGCAGAGGGGGAATCCTTTGTCTTTACTACCATCATTCCCAAACTGCTCTTTCAACTGGACGCATAGTCCGCCTCTTGTTGACTAAAAGTTTGTTTTATATTCACATACAAATCTAAACACTGACATACCCAATCCTTATTTGAATCATACTTTGGCCAGAAGACAGCTTGATGAAGAATTGTTTTTTTAGTCCATACAAAACAACAATATTTAATCATTTTCTTTTTATCTTTTTCCCTTGTACAAGTGTTACTTGTCCATTTCCTTAACATCCTCCACAACGGACTTTCAGGACGAATGTTAACAGGGACATTTTCTTCCTTTACTCCGTGACAGTTCGATTTACTCTGTATACTCCCCATTTCTCGGGCCCTGACCAGTCCCTCAGTGATTAAATACCACTTTTCCCGGCCACCAGATTAATACTTAAATGTCAGTTTTCTAACGTTGGTCTGTGCACAAAGTTCCATATTTTTATCGACTTCCTTTCACTGTCTGATTCAGATGTCTCTCTTCTGGGATTCGTACCAGTCGCCCAAGGGAGCGGACAAAACCGGGACAAGAAACCGTTCCTCAATTGTGAATAGGAGGTATCTTCCCAGTGTCCAGGGCCAGCCACTCCCCCCAGCGATGGAATAATAACCCGGACAATCCCCAATTATGAGAAACTAAGCCCACTCACTTCAATAATTTCAGTGTGAGACAAGATCTGAAGCAATCAGTATGTTTATTATACGCCTGCAAGCGTGGTGCTTGAAATAGACAGGCAGTGTGTAGCCATTACTGAGGATTCACTACTCCAAACCCAATGCCCATTATTATTGTTTCTCTATTGCCTTATCCGGCCTTGTGCATAGAAAAGTACAGGTTTTACTTGGCCTTTTCACTACATCCAGGCTGTGTTCAATTGTTCGATATATCCTCCTTCACTGCTATCTCTTTCCCCCACTTGTGACGTTTCCTCCCTTCCCCAACCATATTGAACATTACGACCTTTCAATTGGGGTTTGTTTTCTGTTTTTGCAGAAATGGGAAACAAATGCTTATAACTATTGCTTGTACAAGCATATCTGGCTTAACCTACATCCTCACAGCACAATATCTGTTTGACACTACCATATACCATTGTTTGCAGGTTCCTTTCATTCTTGTATGCACATTTTAGCTAATATGAAAACAATCATATATTTCCTTCAAATAGGTTTCATTCTTGTTGACTCAGATCTTGGTTAAAACAATTGTACACTGATGTGAGTTCATTTACCTTGCATAAGTAGTAATGATTGCAGAAGTAACACTACTTCACCTGTAACCCACAGTTGGTAGGAACAAAGAAGAACCAAGAATACAGAAAATGTGCAGCCCAGGAACAGGCCCATTGGACGGTCAAGCCTGAGGCGGTCCAAATCAACTGTCTAAACACGTCGCCCAATTTCTAAGCATCCGTATCCCTCTGCTCCTCACTGACTCATGCATCTGTCCAGACGCACCTGTAATGAATCTGCCATGCCTGCCTCGACTGGCAACGCATTCCCGCACCTACCACCCTCTGTGTAAAATAATTTCCATGTCTATCACCCTTAAACGTTTCACTTCTCTCATTGAATGCGTGACCTCTCATTATTGAATCACTCATCTTGGGAAAAAGCTTATCTCTATCCATCCTGACTGCACCCTTCATAGTTAAAAATCACACAACACCAGTTTATAGTCCAGCAGATTTAATTAGAAGCACACTAGCTTTCGGAGAGATGCTCCTTCATCAGGTGATAGTGGAGGGCTCGATTGTAACACAGAATGTATAGGAAAAATTTGCAGTGTGATGTAACTGAAATTATACATTGAAAAATTGAAAAATTGGCTTAACAGACAATCAATTTTTCAATGTATAATCTCAGTTACATCACTCTGTAAATTTTTGCTATACATTCTGAGTTAGGATTGAGCCCTCCACTATCACCTGATGAAGGAGCATCGCTCCGAAAGCTAGTGTGCTTCCAATTAAATCTGTTGGACTATAACTGGCATTGTGTGATTTTTAACTTAGTACACCCCTGCCCAACACCGGCACCTCCAAATCATGAACCCTTCATGATATTGTAGACTCCAATCCGGTCCTCTTAATCTCTTTTTTTTCTAATGAAAGCAAAAGTAACCTACTCATCCTCTCTTCAGAGGGAGCATCTTCCATACCAGGCAACATCTGCGTCAACCTTCTCCGTATTCTCTCCTAAACGTCCACATAATTTTGTTAATTTGGCGACCAGAATTGGACAGAGTATTCTAAACGCGGCCGAACCAAACTCTTGTGCAATTTTAGCAGGACTTGCCTGCTCGAATACTCAATGCCCTATCCGGTGAAGGCAAGCCTTCTTGACCACTCTATCCACCTGTGCAGTCACCTTCAGGGTACAAAGGACCTGAATTCCCAGATTTCTCTTCTCATCAAGTTTACCCAAAGTTCTTCTGTTTACTGTATACTTGGCCCTGGAATTAGACTTCCCAAAATTATCATCTCACATTTGCTTGTATGGAAATCCATTTGCCACTTCTTCGCTCAACTCTTCTGTCTATCTATATTCCCCTTCATTCTTTGACAGTCCCCTATGTTTTCTGGCTCCTCCACCAATCTTTGCGTCATCTGAAATTGTAGTAGCGAGATACTGGGCTAGCAACTCTTGGAGATTGAAACATGGCAGTTGTTCATCCCATGCAGCAAGGAACCATGTTTGGATGCTTGTTCCCAGTAAAGTATCACTGTTTCCTGATGTAGATCAATAATTTAAACTTTTTTTTAGGAGTCATGATTTACAAGCTTACTGACGATAAATAGTCGTCAAGTTAACTATGATGAATAATGTCAGGGACTACAGGGATGTATCCATCAGGTGGGAAGGAAAAATTGCGAATGGAATTGAATCCAGACCAATGAGTGGTAGTGAATTTGGGGAGTTGTAACAATAACAGTGAGGATTCTGAGTGGTGTACAGGAGCAAAGAGATGTTGGAGTGGACATTCGCAGATCCCGGAAGATTGTTCGACAAGGAGATCAGTTGTTCGAGAGGTTTTTGGATACTTTCTATTGTTGACTACAGACTGTACATGATATTCTATCTTTTGCAACGGCCAGTTTAGGAAATAACTAAAGGAATGAGCGCAAGTCTGGTCCATGCAATAATCTACATTTTTAAAAAAATTTAAAGATGAAAGATAGAGGGCTGAAGTATAAATCTTTGCCCATCAAACTATTTCACCACTCAATGAATTTACCACTTTTCCCTCTCCAAGTCATACTGTTTTGTGCCTTGGAGGGTAATTTGCAAATTTGGAAGTGTCAGTGCATCTTCAAACCTGTACTTATAGTCGCTACAGTTTTTGAACTTTGAAGGTTCTGTCAACAAACCTGAATGACTTACTCCAGTGAATCTTCTGTGTGGTGCACTCTGCTGCAATTGTGCCTTAGCACTTAAGGGAATAAATATTCAGGTGTTGAACAATTTACAGTTAAGTGACTGCATTGTCATGGAGGGTGGCCGGTTCCTTCAGTGGCATTGAAGCTGCACCCACCTAGGCAAATGGAGAGAGTTTTGTTAATAGAACATAGAACATAGAAAAATACAGCACAGTACAGGCCCTTCGGCCCTCAATGTTGCGCCGACCGAATCCTACCTAACCTACACTAGCCCAATAACTTCCAAATGCCTATCCAATGCTCGCTTAAATGAGGATAAAGAGGGAGAGTTCACCACTACTACTGGCAGGGCATTCCATGAACTCACAACCCGCTGTGTAAAGAATCTACCCCTAACATCTCTCCTATAACTTCCACCCCTTAATTTAAAGCTGTGTCCCCTTGTAACAGCTGACTCCATTAGCGGTAAAAAGGTTCTCAGTGTCTACCCTATCTAAACCCCTAATCATCTTGTACACCTCTATCAAATCTCCCCTAAACCTTCTTTTCTCCAATGAGAACAGCCCCAAGTGCCTCAGTCTTTCCTCATACGATTTTCCTACCATGCCAGGCAACATCCTGGTAAACCTCCTCTGCACTCGTTCCAATGCCTCCACATCCTTCCTATAGTATGGCGACCAAAACTGCACACAATACCCCAGATGAGGCCGCACCAGAGTCTTATACAACTGCAACATGACCTCAGGACTCCGGAACTCAATTCCTCTGCCAATAAAGCCCAGTACACCATATGCCTTCCTCACAGCACTATTTACCTGGTTGGCAACTTTCAGAGATCTGTGTACATGGACACCAAGATCCCTCTGCTCATCAACACTACCAAGTAGCCTACCATTAGCCCAGTAATCCATCTTCTTGTTACTCCTACCAAAGTGAATGACTTCACACTTAGCTACATTGAATTCCATTTGCCACCTTTCTGCCCAGCTCTGCAACTTGTCTATATCCCGCTGTAACCTGCCACATCCTCCCTCACTATCGACAACTCCACCGACTTTTGTGTCATCTGCAAACTTACTCATCCAGCTTTCAAGCCCCTCCTCTAGATCTTTTAAAAAAATAACAAAAAGCAATGGTCGCAAAACAGATCCTTGTGGTACACCGCTAGTAACTGCACTCCAAGATGAACCTATACCATCAACTACTACCCTCTGTCTTCTTCCAGCCAGCCAATTCCTAATCCAAACCTCTAATGCACCCTCAATGCCATACCTCCGTAGTTTTTGCATTAGCCTACCATGGGGTACCTTATCGAACACCTTACTAAAATCCATATACACAACATCTACTGCTTTACCCTCGTCCACCTCCTTAGTCACCTGCTCAAAGAACTCAATAAGGTTTGTGAGGCACGACCTGCCCTTCACAAAACCATGCTGACTATTCTTGATCACGTTATTCCTATCCAGATGTTCATAAATATTATCCCTTACAATTCTCTCTAAGACTTTGCCCACCACAGAAGTCAGACTCACTGGCCTATAGTTACTCGGGCTATCCCTACTCCCTTCTTGAACAAGGGGACCACATTCGCCATCCTCCAGTCTTCTGGTACTATTCCCGTTGACAATGACAACATAAAAATCCAGGCCAATGGCTCTGCTATCTCCTCCCTAGCTTCCCAGAGGATCCTAGGATAAATGCCATCAGGCCCAGGAGACTTATCTATTTTCATCCTTTCCAGTATTCCCAAAACCTCTTCCCTACATACTTCAATGCCATCCATTCTAATCACTTGTGACTCAATATTCACACCAGCAACAATGTCCTGGTCCTGATTGAATACTGACGAAAAGTATTGATTTAGTGTCTCTCCAATCTCCTCCGCCTCCACGCACAACTTCCCACTACTATCCTTGACTGGACCGATACCTTCCCTAGTCATCCTTTTATTCCTGACATACCTATAGAAAGCTTTTGGATTTTCCCTAATCCTACCAGCTAAGGACTTTTCATGTCCCCTTCTCGCTGCTCTTAGTTCTCTCTTTAGATCCTTCCTGGATACCTTATAACTCTCAATCGCCCCAACTGAACCTTCACGCCTCATCTTTACATATGCCGCCTTCTTCCCTTTCACAAGGGATTCCAATTCCTTATTAAACCACGGCTCCCTCACAAGACCCTTAACTCCATGCCTGACTGGTACATACTTATCAAGGACACTCAGTAGCTGTTCCTTGAACAATATCCACATATCATTCGTATTCTTCTCTTGAAGCCTGTTTTTCCAATCCACACATCCTAAGTCATGCCTCACCGCATCATAATTTCCCTGCCCCCAGCTATAACTCTTGCCCTGCAGTGCACACTTATCCCTCTCCATCACTAAAGTAAAAGTCACCGAGTTGTGGTCACTTTCCCCGAATTGCTCACCTACCTCCAAGTCTAACACCTGGCCTGGTTCATTACCTAGAACCAAATCCAGTATAGCCTCACCTCTTGTTGGCCTGTCTACATATTGTGTCAGGAAACCCTCCTGCAAACATTGGACAAACACCAACCCATCTAACGAACTCGAGCTATAGCTTTCCCAGTCAATATCTGGGAAGTTAAAGTCCCCCATAACAACCACCCTGCTTCTTTCACTCTTCTCCTGAATCATCCTCGCAATACTATCCTCTACTTCTCTCGGACTATTAGGAAGCCTGTAGAAACCACCTAACAGGGTGACCTCACCTTTCCTATTTCTAACCTCAGCCCAAACTACCTCAGATGGCAAGTCCTCCTCCATCGTCCTTTCCACCGCTGTAATACTATCCTTGACCAGTAATGCCACACCTCCCCCTCTTTTACCCCCATATCTGACCCTACTAAAACATTTAAACCCTGGAACCTGCAACAGCCATTCTTGCCCCTGTTCTACCCACGTCTCTGTAATGGCCACAACATCGAAGTCCCAGGTACCAACCCACGCTGCAAGTTCACCTACCTTATTTCTTATACTTCTGGCTTTGAAGTATACACACTTCAAGCCACCCTTCTGTTTACAGGCACCCTCCTTCGAGATTGCTGCCTTGTTCATAACCTCCCTACACTCAAGGTCCTGTACCCTAAAGCTACAGTCCAGGTTCCCATGCCCCGGCGGAGTTAGTTTAAACCCTCCCAAAGTGCACTAGCAAACCTCCCCCCAAGGATACTGGTGCCCCTCACATTCAGGTGTAGACCATCCTTTTTAAAGAAGTCCCACCTTCCCCAGAAAGAAACCCAGTTGTCCAGAAACCGGAATCCCTCCCTCCTGCACCATCCCTGTAGCCACGCATTTAACTGCTCTCTCTCCCTATTCCTCGACTCTCTATCACGTGGCACGGGTAACAAACCAGAGACAACAACTCTGTTTGTTCTAACTCTCCCAACCTAGCTCCCTGAAAGCCTGCCTGACATCCTCACCCCTCTTCCTACCTATATCGTTGGTGCCAACGTGGACCACGATCTGGGGCTACTCCCCCTCCCCCTTAAGGACCCGGAAAACACGATCAGAGACATCACGTACCCTTGCACCTGGGAGGCAACATACCAATCGTGAGTCTCTGTCGCCCCCACAAAACCGCCTATCTGTACCCCTCACTATTGAGTCCCCAAGAACTATTGCTCTACCTTTCTCCACCCTTCCCTTCTGAGCAACGGGGCCAGACTCCGTGCCAAAGGCCTGAACCTCGTTGCTTGCCCCTGGTAAGTCATCTCCCCCACAAGTATCCAAAACGGTATACTTGTTCTTGAGGGGAAAGACCGCAGGGGGTCCCTGCACTGGCTGCTTCCTCCCACTCCCCCTCACTTAAACATCTAATTTGTGCGTTGCGGATGATGTAGGCTTCACGGAGACTAGAGTTGAGTTAATAATCAAACAAAGTCGACCAACGGACATGTTTTTGTCGCCAACTTCTTTATATGGGCGTTCAGGTTCCATTTCTCCGAAATACTAGCTCCCAGGGAGATTACACGGAGGAATTCAGTTACATTGAAGCCATTGAATGTCAATCGAATATGATTAGATTCTCATTTGTCAGAATTATCTCCGCTGTATTTGCTCCATCTGTGGATCAATGCAATTCTAATTGCTTTCTGATTTCAAGTTCGAATTCCCGTCTGCGACTGAAATTTCAACCCGTTTCCTCACCGGAACTTCTCCACCTGCCTTCATTACATGCAAAGACGCTGTAAGGGACAGCGCAGAATTAAAAACATGTTGCTAACTCTGTATACAGTAGAACTTCGTGGAATGGTTGGTTAGGCTGGGATTATTCTCCTTGAAACAAAGGAGGAGGAGCGGAACTTTATAATCACATAATAACAATTATAAACGTTCAATATTCGTGGGATCTTGACAGGGTAGATTCGGGCAGGTGGCTTGCCCTATGCTCTGAGGAGAGCACCAGAGGACATAATCTCGGAATTAGATATTGCCCATTTAATTCAGAAATGAGGAGTAATTTATTTGCTCAGGGGTCAAAGACACTGTGGCATTTTCCAGTAACCGCTGTTGAGACAGTGTTGTTGGGTATTTTCAAACAGTGCCAGATAGTTAATCAGAAAGATGATGGAACTTTGTCAAGCTAAGTGAACAGAGAGGAATTCAAGATTATCAGATCAACTATGTTAAAAATCACACAACCACAGATTATAGTCCAACAGGTTCAATTGGAAGCGCACTTGCTTTCAGAGCGACGCTCCTTCATCACGTGATTGTGCAAAGTAAACCTGCTAGAGCGGTGCATAAAATTAGCAACCAGAGTATGACTCGACCCCGTGAATGTGGAGCACAACGGTATAATTACCCACCACGATAATCTCTGGGGCTCCTCTGCACATTTTGTAGTGGGGTGACATGTGACCTCATCAGGTTACATGCGGTGAAAGTCATGGATGAGAAATTTCCAGAGTGGAACTGAATCCACACCATTGTGTTTCTGCTTTCACCAGAATTATAATAGCACCAAATTCCAATAAATAACCATGCTGGTCAGAATGAATAGCTGTCATTGATACATTCTGAGTCAGAACTGAGTCAGAATGAAACAGGACAAGAATTTTCCTCCATATTTTCACGTACATTTGACTCATAATTTCTTCAGTCACTTTCTCTCTCACGTGAAGAAGCAGCCATGGTGAGAGAAATAAAGGCGATGTTATTGCTCAATGGCTTTTCTCATATGGCTGAAGTTGCAGAGAGGAGACACTCTATAAAGAGATCAGCGGCGTCTTTTGTGCCCAGCCTGGGTTTTGAATTACCATTTTTCACCCCACAACAAACTGTGCGTGCCAGTTGTGAGGGACAGAAGGAGCTGGATTACTGTGGACCAGGTATTTCGAGCAAGTGGCCTCCATCTACTCCTGTGCAGGAGCTGTGAGGGGCTGAATGGAATATAGGAACATCGGACTGAGGAGCAGAAGTGGGCCATTAGGGACTTTGTCTTGGCTCTGTCTCGCACTAAGATCGTAGCTGATCTGATTGTGGTCTCAGCAGTACTTCTTCTGTACGTGCACCTTTTTCCTACATTCGCTTATCTATCAAATAATTAACAGAAACAGCTTTAAATAAATGTAAACATCCAGGCACCACAAACTTCTGGGGAAGGGAATTCCCACTTGAACAACCCTTTTAGAATTCGTGCTCCAATCAATGTTTCAGGGTCAGTGTTTCCTTTTGCAGTCAGACTCCTCCACTTTTTACAACAAATTTCAAAGTTTAGTGATATGGCTAATGATATAAATGTTAGCCTGGCTCATCCTCTAGAAAAATGTCAAACACACACACATACACATTCATTCACATCTTAGGACAAAATAGAAAAATGAGAGCTTTCCGGAGTGTCATAATAGTTGAACTCATAACAAATGGATAGATGACAGACTGACCAAATGTTATTCTATCCACTGAAGTTATTAGATTAGATTCACTACAGTGTGAAAACAGGCCCTTCGGCTCAACAAGTCCACACCGACCCTCCAAAGAGCCCCATTTCCCTCTGGCTAATGCACCCATCACGATGGGCAATTTTGCATGGTTAATTCACCTGACCTCCACATTGTTGGACCTGAGGGAGGAAACCAGACCACTTGGAGGAAACCAACACAGACACCGGGAGAATATGCAAACTCCACACAGGCAGTCGCCCGAGGCTGGAATCAAACCTGGGACCCTGGTTCAGTGAGGCAGCAGTGCTAACCGCTGAGCAACCGTGCCACCCATTCTGCTCAGAAAAGTTTCTTGCAATGCGATTCCTCACCAGAATAGTTGGATTTAGCTGAATTCCCTTTGTTTCAGATGGTAGGGAGATTCCAATGACTTTCTCAACAGGAATTCTCCACGACTCATCAGGTAGCGGTGAGTCAGGGATTTACTGTTGTCAGGTGGAACAAAATATCAGAGAGGGATCAATCGGTTGCTGCTTCTCCGGCAGGAAACATTGTTCTCCCTCTCTGTGTTGAAACATGCAATCATGTCAACTGAACACCAAACTGGACCGCGTGCGCTCATCATAAAAATCCTCTGGAATGGATAATAATGGACGACATGGAAGTGCATCATTGCTGTTGTTATACACAGTGCCTTTCATTAGCAAAAAAAGAGAAAATTCCTGCTTTATAATTTGATAATATGAAGGTATGCATATGGTTATTTTTTTAAAAATCGTTTGACGTCTTCAAAATATCTGTGCGAAAATCAATAATTTTATTCTGAACATTTATTCCATAGTTTTAGTGTCCCTAAGAAGAGAAAATGTGTATCCAGCTGATTTTTCTTGAAATTGTGTATGCTTCAAAAAGATTTCTCATATAAGACCAAAACTGATAATGTTTCAGAACAAAGGCCTTCACTCCAGGAAAATGTGAACAACCATTCTTGATAAGATTCTAAAACAATTATCTTGTTTTTAGGTTAAGGGATCAAAACTGCATATAAAATGTCATATGTGGTCTTAGCAATGCCCATACAGATGTAGATTCGAAAAATGTGATTCTGGAAAATAACAACAGGTCAGGCAGCACCCAACGAACTGGAGTCTCGATGTTTCGGGCACATTCCTGATGAAGGACTTATACCCGTGACGCCAATTCTCCTGCTCCTCGGATGCTGCCTGATTGCTTGTGCCTTTCCAGCCTCACACTGTTCGACTCTGATCACCAGCAAATGCACTCCTCACTTTTACCGGTGCAGATGGAATAAAACATTCCTGATCAAATCTGGTACCCTTTGACAGAAACACAATCATTCCACTTAGCTTCAAATCACTTACTGCAAGTGCAGACTAACTACATATGATTCATGTACCAGGATTATGTATACCATCTTTATCACAGAGTTCTCTATTCTCTCTCCACTTAAATTGTTTTACATTGCTTTATCCTTCCATCCAAAATTGACAACTCACATTATGCTATATCTGCTGAAGGTTTGCTCACTAACTTCCCTTTTCCTATATCATATTGATGACACACAACCTCCATTTGATGACATACTGGATGACCAGCTTGGTGTTTGAGCTAATTGGGCATTGGTATATTCAGGCCATTCCTCCAAATCTTTGATACAGATGTTGTTCGTTGATGATCCCATAGTGATCTCTAAGGCACTCCACCAGTTACAGCTTTGTAATGTGAAAACAAGCATTTATCTCTTCTTTCTATTGACTATTTGCAACCGCTCCCTGTGTAGCAGTTCGGGCAGTTTAAATGGCCTGTTGTGCAGTAAAATGTACTCAATGAGCTAAAATGATTCGTTCCATTTTTCTCTGTAACTCGTTAAAGAGGCAGAATGGTCTCCTTCAGTCTCATGGTAATGATAATGACGGGCTGAATGAGGTGGTCCCCTATCTCTGTCCCAGCTTCGAGGGGCGGATGCAGGGCACAATACATGGGGTAACGGCAGCAGTATATCCCTGTAACCACATCGAGGTGGATTGAGGGAACAACACATTGAATAGGGGCAGCAGTTGGCCATTCATTGCCACCAGTCAGAATGCTCATGACTGATCTGATTGTGTTTGACCATCCGTCTCCTGTCTGTTCCCAATGAATATTGACTGTCCTGTCCAGCAAAGATCAGTCGAGCTCAGTCTTGAATATCTTCAAAAACTGAATCTTCACTGCTCCCTGAGAATGAGGACCCTACAGATAGTACAATAAAAAAGTGTAATAGGGTGACCTTATATCAGTGTGGGACCCGTTATTTTAAACTGTGTTAACCTAACATGAAATCGCCACCTCTTTTGAAACACAAGGCCAGAATAATTAGGCATAGACATAAACCATTCAGCCCTCTAAACCTGTCCAATAGGACCACTGACACTTTTCAATCAAATATTTATTAAACTCATTCTCTGCTCCAGTCCCAGGAAGAGAATAACTGATAGTATGACACCACATTAGCATTAAAAACGCAGAATTAGGACATTCGGCCCATCGACTCTGAATGCCATTTAATACTGGCTTATAGATTTCTCAACATCATTCTCCTGACCGCTCTCTGTAACTCTTGACACGCTTATTCATCAAAAACCTATCTATCTCTGTCTTATAAGCACGAGTGTCTGGGTCTCTGTGTTTCCGTATGCGCACTTGTGTGTGTTTGTTCATGTGTCTGTGTGTTTGTGTATTTATGTGCTGACATTGGTTGATCTGTGTATTAGCCTGTGCGTTTTACTTGTGCTTGAGCCTATTTGTGTGCGACTGTCTATGTCTCCATATGCCACTACTTGTGTGCAGTTCTAACTCCGTGTACGTACTGCGAGTATCAGTATATTAGCGTGTTTACATAAGTCTCTGAATATTTTTGTGTCTGTATCTCTCTGCAGTGAGATATTTGTTGTTTTTTGGGGAGAGAAAATTGTGAGAACAGACAGAGTGGTTAAAGTGCGAATTGCCCTTCACTAAACATTATTTTTTACTCCGTTAGAGGGACATGGATGTCACGGAATCTCCATACGACGCGTCCCGGTCCACTCCGGCTCATACCAGGGTCATTCCCACATGGTTGGTGGGGTGGGTGGAGGAGGAATCAGATATCGGGTGCTCCACCAACTGGTTTGGCCCTTTCTCTCCTATTACAGTCCTTTTTCTCCTGGAATGGGAGAAAGGGGGAGGGAGTGATGGTGGGAGTGTGTGGCCCTGCTGTTAGTGCTGGTGCAGGTGGAGGGGGAGGAGGAATGGTGAGGTGTCAGGAGGGAGTCAGTCCACAGTGTTGTATCCATGCAAGGTTATTAGTGTTGGGAGTATAGTGGAGGGAGAGAGAGCGTGCGGGGTGGGAGTGGGGTGGGGAGGGTGCTGAATTCAACATGAGAGTGGTAGTGTGTGAGCCTCATTTGGAGATAGAGTGTGAGCCTTGTTATGGGGTAGGTGCTATAACAGGGTGAGTGTGAGGGAGCAGAGAGAGTATGGTGACAGTTAACCTGACAGAGTGGGGAGGATATTGATACTTGTCCTGTGATGCTGGTCCTTTCTTCAGATCATGTCAGTGTTGAGGTGACCCTCCCCGAATGTCTTGTCCAGGGCTATCACTAATACGACCACAGACCCTGTCCCTCAGATTCTACACAATCCGTTTGGGTGGATCTTACAAATAGGAAGGAGAAGCAAGCATTGGTGTATTATGCATCTAAACCAATGCTCTCGTGCAAATTCTGTGCATTGTATACTCTGGAAATTAGAGATGCAAATATTGTGGGTGCTACAGTATTATTGAATGATCTCAAATTGCATCTAAACTGCGTTAACTAAGTGACTGCTAATGTTGTGAAAAATAAATTCCATAAGCATATATCAGGTTGGTTAAAGATTATATTGTGACTCAAACAAGACAGCAGGTTATTTTGGATTTGGAGGTGTGTGGTGAGAAGGACTCATTAGTAACCTAGCTCTGAGGACTAGAGACGTTAATATGTTGTATTCTACACAGCGCCTGCATACAATATAGAATGTTTGAATATGAAGTGGTCAACACGCAATGGCTGTTAGAGTCATAGAACCATGGAGCCCTGCAGCTTGTATACAGGCCCTTTGGACCAAAGTGGGACGTGGCGACCAAAATGTCCATCCTGCTCATTCCATTTCCCTGCCCTTGCCCTTATTCTTCTAAAGCTTTCCTATCCACGTATTTGTCTAAAAGCCTTTTGAACGTTGTTAATGTGCATGCCTCAACCAAACCGCTGTCTGCTAATTTCATATGTGTACCAACGTCGACATAAAAAAGTTGGCACTCAGGATCCTTTTTATTGTTTCACCTCTAACCTGATGTCCTCTAGACCTTGATTGCCAAAACTGACAAAACGAATCAGTGCATTCACCTTATCCATGCTTCTCATGATTTTATACTTTTTTATACGATTTCCCCTCAGTTTCTTACACTCAAAGGATAATGTTCTGGCCGATCCAAACTCTCCCTACAACTCAGACCGTCGAGTACTGGCAACATCCTTGTAAATTTCTTTTGTCCTCTTTCCAGTTTAATCACATCCTTCCTATGGCGAAGTGAACAAAACCGAACACAATACTCCAAGTGCATGCCTCACCAGCGTCCTGTCTAACTGCAATATTACTCGCCAACTTCTGTACTCAATGTCTTGACTGATGAAGGCCAGTGTGCCAAAAGCCTTTTTCACTGTCCTGTCTACGTACAACTACTTTCAGAGAACGACTGACCTGAGATCCAAGGTCCCTCTGTTCCTCTACCCTCCTTCAGGGTCAAACATTCACCACGAAACTCCAACCTGGATTTGACTTTTCAAAATGAAACACTCCACATATATCTATATTAATCTCTATTTGCCATTTCTCGGCCCACTTCCCCAGCTGATAAAGGTACTGCTAAAATTTCTGATAACCTTTCTCACTGTTCACTGTACTGCCTATTTTATTGTCATCATTCTAATTACTAATCATGCTTTGCACATTCTCATCCAAAATCAAGTATACAGATAACAAACAGTAATATGCCCATTACCGACCCCTGAGACACTCCACTAGTCACAGGTCTCAAATCCAAAAAGCATCCTTTCAGTATTAACCTCTGCTTTCTCCCATCAAGCACATTGAGTGTCCAATTTGCCAGATCCCCCTGAATTCCATGCCATCGAACCTTTCAGAGCAGCCTATCATGTGGAATCTTATCAAAGGCCTTTCTGAAATCTAGATAGACTACGTCTACCACCCTACCACCTTTTGAACTCCCTTCCTCAAAAGAACGCTAAAGAATTGTGAGCCATGATATCCTATGCACAAAACAGTGCTGACTGCTCCTTATGAAACCGTGTCTTTTCAAATGTATGCATATGTTATCTCTCAGAACCTTCTCAAGAAAATTACATGTCACAGTTGTTAAGCTAACTGGTCTATAGTTTACAGGTTCTTCTTCGCAGCCCTTCTTGAACCAGAGTACAACGTTCACGACCCTCTAGTATTCTGGGACCTCCCCCGTGGACAGCGGTGATGCAAAAAGATCAGCCAGGGCCCCCGCAATATCTTCTCTCGACTCTTGCTGTGTTCTTGGATACACCTGTTCAGGACCAGGAGATCTATAGAAATCCTGCAATGTCTGAAAAATGTGTCTATTTCTTTAAGGTAGAATCACCAAAGAAAGGGCAAGTGACTTCATGAAGATTAAATTGAAGATTATATTAATCATAGGATGTGAGCTTAGAAGAATTTTAGACATTGTGGCAACCAGAGAATTCTCAGAAATTTGTTTTTGTGGTGATTGCATGTTCTCTCCTTGTCCGCGTGGGTTTCCTCCGGGTGCTCCGATTTCCTCACACAGGTTAGGTGAATTCGCCATGCTTATTTGCGCAGTGTTCAGGGATGTGTAGATTAGGTCGCAAAATATAGAATTGGATGGGAATGGGTCTGTGTGGTTTCTCTTCGGAGGGGCAGGGTGGACTTGCTGAACCAAAAGGCCTTTTCCTCACTGTGGGCTTTTAAGGATTCTGTGAAAGAAGAACACAAAGACTACATGAATCTACAATCTGTATTGCAAATAAAACAAAATAAAAACAGGGTCAAATGTGGAATTTCGTAATTAGGAGAGGAGAGGTTATTGAGGAGAACAGGGAAATGGCCAAGAAAATAACCAGTTCCTTTGCATCTGTCATCAAGGAGGAAGATCCATAAAATCGCTGAGTAATACCAAATGATCACATGGAACTTGTGGAACTAAAGACAGAAAGTCAATTCATATCAGTCACAAGGTAATAGTTGAAGGCTAGCATAGTAGTATTGTAGCTGGATTGAGCATTGCTATGTCTGATGAGCCAGTTGTACTTCGTATCAAAATATTAGAAATAAATCAGCAATAGACGCATTAATTGTGCTGTCGATGACTGTTTTATTTTCCTGTACATTCTGCAGAGGCCGGAACTTAGTAAATGTGTTCCAAGCATTGGAGATGAATGGAAGGGATTCAAGCATCTGCAAAGGGAAGAAGAGGTAGTGTGGAGAACTGCAGACCAATTAACTTGACATCTGTAGGTAAACTGATGGAATATATTATGTAGGATGTGATATTGGATATTTAGAAATTAACAGCAACATTGGAGAGAATCAGACTCTGACAGAGTCTGACAGAGTCTTGATCCTTGACAAACTTCAGAATGATTTGAACGTGTTTATTGCAAAATAGAAATGGCATATTTCGATTTTCAGAAGGCTTTTAATAAGAACTCATGCAGTGAATTCATAAATAAAGTAATGTGAATGGTAATTGGAGAAATATATGGAAGTGGAAAATTAAAGTCAGGTTCGCCTTCATTTAAGAGAATCAGAACATAGTCGGAAGGTCATGCTGAAACAGTTTCACAGCTTGCTACTGAAACTGTACATAAAGTACTGAGTCCAGTGTTGGTGACCCAATCTGAGAAAGGATATACTGACCACGGAGGATGTGCAATGGACATTCTCCAGATTAATCCCTCAGGTGGTGAGATTGCCGATTGAGGAAACTCGGCCTGTGTTCTTTCGAGTTTCAAAGAATGAGAAGTGATCATAGTGAAATTTAGAAAAGTCACTCAACATCTGACAAGGTGGAAATAAACAGGAGTTTTCTCTGGCTGTCTACTCTACATTTAAGGCAAATACTGGCAGGTAAAGAATTTCAGACTGCAATAAGAAGGCAATTCTTTATTTGAAGGGGACTGACGAACACAGCGACATGGAAACCTGCTGGCAGGGCAAGATTAGGGAGAATCCCCAGATATTCTACTGGTATGTCAAGTGGAACAGAATAACCAGGGAACAGGTAGGATTCATTAGTGACTTGCCAAGTTACATGCAAATCAACTTAGTGATCGGAGACAGAATGTCTGCTGGTAGAAGTCTGTTTGTTTGAGTGGAGACCAGTATCCAGTCGTGTACCACAGATATCCGTGCTGTGTCCCATATTATTTGTGATTCGGAGATGCCAGTGCAGGACTGGCTTGGGCAAAGTTTAAAAATTTCAGAACACCAGATGATAGTCCAACAGTTTATTTGGAGGCACGACCTTTCCAAGAGCATAATCACGTGATGCAGGAACAGCGCTGCGAAAGCTAGTGCGTCTGAATAAAACTGTTGGATTATAACCTGGTGTAGTGTGATTTTTAACCTTATTTTTTGTAATATTCATAAATGATGCAGGTGTGAATATGGAGGGGTTTGGGGTGAGTGTGATAAACCAGTTGGCGTTTGACACAAAGTTTATTTGTATGGTTGGCGGTGAGAAGGAAGGCCTTTCTTACAGGAAGATACAGATGGAATGATCAAATGGGTGGATCAATGGCCGGTGGAATGTAACCCTGATAAATATGCGGTGATGTACTTTGGAAGAAGGAACCAGACAGGGGAGAACTCAATGAATAGCAGCATACTAGGAAGCTCAGAGGGTGCTTCTCCACATATTCCTGAATGTGATGAAACGGGTTCATGCACAAGTTGAAAAAACATAGTGACCATAAACATAGCCTTTATTCATGGAGTCACAGATTATAAGAGCTATGTAGAACTTCGGCTAGGCCAAATGGAATATTATGTGCAGTTCTGGGAGTCACATTACAGGAAGTATGTGATTGCACTGGAGAGGGTGCAGTGGAGATTCACCAGGATGTTCCCTTGGATGGAGTAGATCAGCTCGGGTGGTTTACGTTGAAGCATTGAAGGCTGAGATGAACGTGCTTCAGAAGGATAAGATTACCAGGGGCATGGACAGGATGGATAGGCAGCAGCTGTTCCTTTCAGTCAAAGGGCTAAGAACAAGGGAGTACCATTTTAAAGTGAAGGGTTTGATGTTTAGTCAGGATTTAAGGATTGGTTTTCATCAAGAGGCAGTTGGGGTCAGGAATGCACTTTCTGAGAGGGCAGTTTGCACAGGTAACGTCACAACCATTAATAAATACATGGTCGTGACCTTGAAGTGCCATAACATACATGGTATGGGCCTCGTATCGGAAAGTGGGACTAATGTAGATCGTGCTGTATTTATGTCAGTACAGAGCCAGTGCTTCTAGAACATAGAACATAGAACATATAGAACAATACAGCACAGAACAGGCCCTTCGGCCCACGATGTTGTGCCGAACATCTATCCTAGATTAAGCACCCATCCATGTACCTATCCAGTTGCTGCTTAAAGGTCGTCAATGATTCTGACTCTACCACTCCCACGGGCAGCGCATTCCATGCCCCCACCACTCTCTGGGTAAAGAACCCACCCCTGACATCTCCCCTATACCTTCCACCCTTCACCTTAAATTGATGTCCCCTTGTAATACTCTGTTGTACGCGGGGAAAAAGTTTCTGACTGTCTACTCTATCTATTCCTCTGATCATCTTATAAACCTCTACCAAGTCACCCCTCATCCTTCGCCGTTCCAACGAGAAAAGGCCGAGAACTCTCAACCTGTCCTCGTACGACCTATTCTCCATTCCAGGCAACATCCTGGTAAATCTTCTCTGCACCCTCTCCAAAGCTTCCACATCCTTCCTAAAGTGAGGCGACCAGAACTGCACACAGTACTCCAAATGTGGCCTAACCAAAGTCCTGTACAGCTGCAACATCACTTCATGACTCTTGAATTCAATCCCTCTGCTAATGAACGCTAATACACCATAGGCCTTCTTACAAGCTCTTTCCACCTGAGTGGCAACTTTCAAAGATCTATGTACATAGACCCCAAGATCCCTCTGTTCCTCGACCTGATTAAGAACTCTACCGTTAACCCTGTATTCCGCGTTCTTATTTGTTCTTCCAAAATGGACAACCTCACACTTGGCAGGGTTGAACTCCATCTGCCACTCCTCAGCCCAGCTCTGCATCATATCTAAGTCCCTTTGCAAACGACAACAGCCGTCCTCACTGTCCACAACTCCACCAATCTTCGTGTCATCTGCAAATTTACTGACCCACCCTTCGACTCCCTCATCCAAGTCATTAATAAAAATTACAAACAGCAGAGTACCCAGAACTGATCCCTGCGGAACTCCACTTGTAACTGGGCTCCAGGCTGAATATTTACCATCTACCACCACTCTCTGACTTCGACCGGTTAGCCAGTTTTCAATCCAATTCGCCAAGTTTCCCTCTATCCCATGCCTCCTGACTTTCCGCATAAGCCTACCATGGGGAACCTTATCAAATGCCTTACTAAAATCCATGTACACTACATCCACTGCTCTACCCTCATCCACATGCTTCGTCACCTCCTCAAAGAATTCAATAAGGCTTGTAAGGCAAGACCTACCCTTCACAAATTCGTGATTGTATGGGTCAATCATTGAGCAGCGTAAGACAGGAATTGATCAGTTTCAGAAGAATGTATGAACTAGGGTTATAAAAGCGAACTTGTCTCCGTGAGCTAGAATGGGGAAAGCTAAAAGTGTCTAATGCCCTGCTCCCTTCCTGATGTTTCTGTGCAGTGTGCGGGAATGCTCTGTCATTGTTGTCGCAAGCTCTTAAACATTAGGAAGGCAGCATCTGTCTGGCTGAAAGGACTGTGTTTCCCGTTCCCCTTTCCAAAGCTCGTTGTGAGTGTTCTGCCTAGTTTTATCCTTTAAGAACTCACAGTAATTTGATATAATTGAGTGTCTTGCTTGGCCGTTTCAGAGACCATTGTAGAGTCTATCACATGTCTGTGTGTGGACACACTCGTAGGCCAGACCAGGAAGCACGGGAGATTCACTTCCTGAAAGTACATTGGGGAAGGGACAAATGTTTACAATGGACATTAGATTCAAGGTCAATATTACTGGCACCAGATTTTATGTCTCGATATTTTGTAAATTGTTTTTAACTTCCACCAGCTGCCAGAGATTAATTCTGGTCTGGATCAGTAATCCAGTGACATTTGTACAACAGCACCATCTCCACATGGGGACCTATCGGAAACCACACTGAGCACATTATTTCTGTGCTGTATGACAGCTCTGTCAAGAAGAACTCTCACCAATGATACTATCGCGATGGGACTGAGGGCGTGGTATATGGTCAGACTGTAGTCATTCCCTTGCTATGGGACTGAATATAGTTGAGGAACTTTCCACCTGGCCAAGCAGATGTGAGAGTTGGAGCTGGATTGAAACAGCTTCCTCAGTGACACGACTTGTTGTGCAGCACACGTCTTCACTCCTGTTGCAGGAATGGGGTCAGGGCCCATTGCCGTTATCATATCTATTGTGCTCAGCTGTTTCTTCATGTCACGTGCAGCGAATCGAATTGGTTGAAGACTGGCATCTGTGATTCTGTGGGCATCATGAGAAGGGTGAGGTGGATTATCGACTCAACACTTTTGGCTGAGGATGGTGCAGATACTACATCCTTGTCTTTCACCCTGAAGTACAGGGCTCGGGATATTTGTGGAGTCCTCTCCTCCAGTACGTTGTTTATTAATCCATCGACAATAATGACTGGATGTGCCTTGACTGCAGAATTTAGATCTTACCTGTTGTCGTGGGATCATTTCCCCTTCTCCACCAGATGGTAGTTCTGCTGTTTATAATGTAACCAGTCAAGTTCAGTAGCTTTAATGGGTTGTCATCAGGTTTAGATACACATGACTCTGACTCTGGCATGTTCACCAACATTCATCACTGAACCATCTCTCGGCTTGATGATAATGGTAGACTGGGGAAAAGTTATGGATTGTGATTGAACGCAATTCTGCTGCAGCTGCTGCTGTGATCTACAGCATCACACGATAATCCAGTGTGAGCTGCAATATCTGCAAATCAATTCGACAGACTTCCCCCCGGTTCACACCAAGAACCATCCACCCATCAGACCTGTACTCAGTACCTCACCTGGTTTCTGATGTGCGAACTATTAATATGAATCATTTTCTTTCCCATTATCATATCCTCTGAGTTTGAAGTGAATGTTTTTTTAACTCTGTTTTTCTCCCTGACCATGATTAAGACCTCTGTCGTGTCAGTGATGCCAGCCTCATGTTGTTTCAGAGCCAATGAACCTGTACACTTTGCGTTTTTCTTCACTTCCCAATGTACAGCGCTCCATGCTGGACAGGGCTTTTGAGCAGATTCGACATACGTCTTTGGAAAATGTTCAAAAGCAGAAATTGCTGAAGATACTAAGCAGGTTTCTCCGCATCATATGGAGTGAAAGCTGAGTTCATCTTTTGGGTCCAGTGACCCTTCGACAAACCTCCCAGTTTCTACAGCAATTTGTGCATTTTTATTTTAACTATTCATAGTTATTTGTTTAATTGAAAATTTGTGCTATGCCTATTCATTTCTGGAGAAACTCAGCAGGTCTGGTAGCATCTGCAGAGACAGAGAAACAGAGTTAGCGTTTCAAGTCCAGTGTGACACTTCTTCAGAACTGAAAAGGATTGGACACTGGGTATTTTAGTCCCTTGCCAGAGGTGGGGGGGGGGGGGGGGGGGGTTGGTGACAGGAAAAAGAGGTTGTGGCAAAAGATAAACAGGCTTTTAGCAGTGGTGAATGAGAAGATGATATAAAATGAGTTTAAATTAAGATGTGACTGGGGGAAAGGGATTCTCTCTGTTGAGTGCAACATAAAGAAGAAACAACCATATAAGGTCATAGGGAGGCCAGGAGGGAGAATGTTGAATATGTGGTATTATACAGATCTGGCCAGAGATGCACTTTCACTGTAGAGATCACCACCATCAGACAAAGACGTTCAGGTGCTTGACGGCTTATTGGCACTAGTTAGATTTTCATGCTGGCTCAGTATTGTAATATAAAGAAGAAAACAAATAACAGTATGAAGCTTGGGCTGAGTGTTGTTTACCTGTCTCTTTTAATATTGTTTCAAATTTGGAGGGCTGATCTTTAAGTGCTTGTTCTTGAAGTTAGTATCAGATGGAGTGTAGGAGATTGAGGGGTGACATTATAGAAATTTGCAAAATCAGGGGAGGCTTGGGCAGGGTGAAAAGTCAAGGTCTTTTCCACAGGATAGGAAAATTAAATCATAGAGTCATTGGTTTATGCTGGAAGAGGGAATATTTAAAAGGGAGGAAGAGGAAACTTTTTTTTTACACACAGAGTGACATGTTTATGGAATGAGCTGCCAAAGGAAGACTGGCAGCTCCAAATTTTAAAACACATTTGGACAAACACGTGAATGGGGATTATTTAGAGGCAAATGGGCCAAATGCAAACAGATGGACATAGTGTAATTTGGAAAACCTGGCCGGCATGGACAAGTTGGATCAAAGATTGTGTTTGTATGCGATATGACTGTATGAATATAGAAAGCGAAGAAAAGGGAAGAAAAATTGATTTCCCCGCCATCTGTCTATAGCAGGAATTTGGGAATACGGACTAGGCAATAAGTACTCTGTATCAGAGTGAGCATGTAACTAGACGGGTAATTCAGAGGCACGGGCTGTGACTCCAAGGCGGTATTTAAAATCCTACCACAGCCGATGACAGAGCTTTAATTCGAATGACAAAACTTGGAATGAAACCTAATTGCACTCATGGAAACCAGAAACCGTAAAGATTTATTTTTATTATTTCACTGATAGTTTTTGCTCAAAAAACTTAATATTATTACCCAGTCTGACCTCAGTGTGACTTCAGACTCACAACAAAATTGTTGGCTCCATTTTGTCTTGACAAATGGCTACGTAGTCAAGGACAATACGTGATTGACGTAACAGTTTGAGTCCAGTGATCCTGCTTCACAACTGAAAGCAAACTGGGAAATAATATTATTTATCCTGGTATCATGGAGGGTTGGGTTGGAGAGAGAGGTGGGGGCAGGTTTAAATTGAATGGATGGAAAAATGGCCAGAAAAAGAGAGGAAAGGAAATGACAAGTGAGCAAAGGGATTGCTGATGATGAACTGAAAGGAAAACAAAATGGCAAGTTATTCTCACATCTCCCCG
The DNA here is from genome assembly GCF_020745735.1 of Hemiscyllium ocellatum. NCBI lineage: Eukaryota > Metazoa > Chordata > Chondrichthyes > Orectolobiformes > Hemiscylliidae > Hemiscyllium > Hemiscyllium ocellatum. Next base: position 8,617,891 of record NC_083405.1, read on the forward strand.
TTTTCCCATATTCCTGAATATTGCATCCATTTAGATTTGTCCCTGTTTAAAGTGAGTTAGGTTCCCTGTATCTCTCTTCTCTGAGTGTGATGATCAAATCCATTAGCCATACTGGTGCTGCCCTTATAGTTGCTGAGATATAGAGAAAGATAATGTTACATTGTCTCCGGCTTCTTTGGAGAGAGAAACTGTTAGTGTGGGAGTGTGCAGAGATGCAATGGCTTTCTCAGCCAGGAAGAGAAACTCAGGAGTGGAAATAGTTTTCAACACTGAGTGCGCGCACATTCCGTGTGGGGAATTGACCCATTCCTTTCATTGGAAAATCAGTGGAGTATCTGTGGATGCTTATCTTAGGTTTGTATTGTCAGCTGTTGGGTCTGGTGACCCCACCTCTGTACACTGCATTTACAAAGTGTCTGGGTCCATGTTAAACCAATGGAGATGGGGCTCCACAGAAGGGAATCTCTATCAATCGGGTGGTGCAGGACTGTGCAATATCTTTCCTGGGATTTCCTGGGACATTTGTCTAAGTTGGACCAGGAGTCAGGTATGAAACCAGTTTGTTTCAATATTGAGGTGGTCACTGTGTCCCCTCCTTCGGTATCCTGTGTAGCCTCACACCAGTGACAGGACTGTGCAGATGCTCACGATGAATTCAACTGGATTAACTCTGGAACTTTACAGGCAGGCGTGATTAACATATCCATTATCACTGGATGCAGTCCTCCGATATATTCACTGGCTGACAGAACCCACCTCTCCAGTGAAAACATTATATTGTGTCCATCTCGCTGAGGATGATACAGAAAGAACCTTCCAGAAATACAAGGGTACAGAGTGATTGGTGAAAATGAGGAACAGTAGGTAATTAGAATGAATAAAAGATATGTCTTTCAAAATCTTATTGGACTTAAGGTTGGTATTATGCTGCATCTGATGAGTTACATACCTGAGTATTGAGGAGTTGGCAGGAGAGCGAGTGAAAGAATTTACTGATTGTTCTTCAAAGCTGGTTAGATTCTGGAAAGAATCCTCCAGACTGGAAAGCAGCTATTGTGCACCGAGTTAAAAATCACACAACACCAAGTTATAATCCAACAGGTTTAATTGGAAGCACGCTAGCTTTCGGAGGGACGCTCCTTCATCAGGTGATAGTGTAGGTCTCAATCATAACACAGAATTTATCGCAAAAATTTACAGTGTGATGTAACTGAACTGTTTAGCCTTTCATCTGTCATAATACAGTGATAGTTTCACTTCGTTCATGTGTAAATCATAATACTTTTTTTAAGTTGTATTCTTGGGTTAGCTGTTAACAATGGTGATATCTAGACAATATGTTGAAGGTGTTGGCCTCCTGTGTTCTCTCTCTATGCCTTTTGATTCTCATCCAAAAAGTGAGATAACGGAGTTTTACATAAATTCGTGCAGTTTTTGAGCTCAGAGTTCTACATGAATGCATGCAGTTTTTGAACAATGTACAATGTAACCCTGTTACACCTTCAACATATTGTCTAGCTATCACCATTGCTAACAGCTAACCTGAGAAGGCAACTTTAAAAAAAAGTTTTGTGATTTACACATGAAAGAAGTGAAATTATCACTGTATTCTAACAGATGAACGGCTTAACAGAAAATCAGTTTTTCAATGTATGATTTCAGTTACATCACACTGTGAACATTTGCTATAAATTCTGTGTACGATCGAGCCCTCCACTATCACCTGATGAAGGAGCGTCGCTCCGAAAGCTAGTGTACTTACAATTAAACCTGTTGGACTATAAGCAGTGTAAGCTGTGAGAAAAACATTGGGACCTTTTGTGAGGAATGTGACAACTAGAAACTTGGAAAATAATGACATGATTCAGTAGAGTCAATCTAGAATCAGGAAGCGGAAATGATCTTGATCTTTGATAAACCTGCTGGATTTTGTGGAGGTTGTCCGTTGTGATATCGACAATTGAGAACCAGTGGGAATGAAGTATTTAAATTTACAGCAGACGTTTGACATGTTTGAATGGGGCGAGTGGTATGTAGGGGCAGGTAGGGGTGGAATACACCGAATGTAGTAAAAGTTGGATAATCGAGAGAATGAAGAGAGTAGGATAATTATCTGGAGTGAAGGCTTTGGGATATCAGAAGGATCAGTGGTTGGGCAACACCTCTTTGCAAGATATAAAATATTTCAGGTATGAACACAAATATCATCATTCACATTTATGTTCAATAAATAGTGAGAGGTTGTGAAGTGTTGTTGTTGAAACAGACCTGGGTGTGCTTGGTCATGAGTCATAAGCAGAATTTGTACGTAGCAGGAAATAAATGATATGTGGCTCTTCATGCCAAATGATTAAAGTTTCAGAGTAAATGTATCTTTCCCAATGATAGTGTTTTGTTGAGAGACTGTGAGGTGTAATGCGTACAGGCTGAATCAGCTTCATAAATAATGATCTTATCAGCGATTCAGTCCAAAGGGGTTTCACCAGACTAAACCCTGGCATGATGTTACCATGATGAGAATGTGAAGAAACGTGTGCTTACTAAAGTGTGTTAAGGTGTTTGTGAGTTAATATTAAAAAAATGTTGAAGCACATTGAGAGTTGAAGATACAAAATTGCCTTATTAGATCAATTAAAGGAATACCCAGGCAAATTTACATTTCCTAAGTATTGGAGTGCAAATATATCCACTGTAAGTATATTGGCTGGTACCTGTTCCAGTCGAGGAGAGATCTGCACGGTAACAACATGTAGATTATGGATTTTGAGGGTGGTGATGGTGGAAGGTTCAGCCAGTTACAGTATTGCAAACGGACAACGCAGCAGAATCACCTAGCCTGCGACAAGAAAACATGCATCATTCTCCCTCTCTACTAACTCCCCGAGAGCAATGGGTGATGGGAGATGTGGTCAATAGCCGGCGGTGCCAACGTCCAATCCAGTTCAGTAGTTTTTGTGATCTGTAGGAACCATACTGAAAAGGGTTAAATGGAGCTGTTTGTTCAGTGACTGTGATTGATGCCAGTCTCCATGGATCCGAGTTGTGTCACTGGATGTTTTCCGTCTCCTATTAGTAAGGGGCCTCTTGCAATGGTTTATGCCATTGTAGCAGCCGATGTACCAACTCCAATGCTCAAAGGGATCAGCAGCTGCAGAGACAGAAAAAGGAGATTTAAACATCTGAGAATAGTCTGGAATTATCCATTAATGGATCAGAATCTGAGAACATTCGACTGAAATGCTGTAACAATGGACAGGAGTTTATCGGTGGGTCTTTTATTTTTTTCCTCGTCTTGGTCAACATTACCAGATCGGATATATGGTGCACTGCTGATTATCCAGGCGGGTTACTATCCTATCCTCGCTATTTTTGGTGTTCCTGGTGAGTTTCTTCATTTCTATCCATTTATTAATCTCTTCAACCTTGGCGAACTTCTTTGCTATTTCTGTTATCCATATTTGATAAAGACAGAAACTACTGTCTTTAGTTTCAAATGCAAAGTTCATTGATAACCCACAAATTTCAGAACCGCCCACACACCCACGCTCACAAACATCTGAGAACAAGACTGTTCACAATACTGAATTTAAATAAATAAAATTCATTTATGTCTCGGTATTCCCTATCCATCACAAAACCTATCCACTATCAGCTCGATTATAAGCCCAGTCATCATCTTGGCTTCAACACTGACGCTTAATAAACCATTATCTATGCTTTGGTAAAATTCAGACGTTATGGCTCCACCTCTCTTCTAAGCACTCTTTCAGTTGCATATATTTCGATCACAACTTTGTTCTTGTCTCTAAAATAATTTAATGACAGGAACACTCTCTCAGAGCAGTAATGACGGAGAAATGTAATTCAGATGCACATCTTATTACACAGAAAGACACTGTTCCACATCCTACCACAGACAATGTCAGAAAGTAAATACAAAACACAGGAATTGGAAATAACAACCATAATATTTCCAGCATTATGTCTATACGTTTATCTATTTCACTGAAGTCCTTTGGTGAATAGATCTTGCGTTAATATCTGGTCTGGCTAAAGATTGATGTGAGACTCACAGAAATGTGCTTTCGTCTGTACTGCTTGAAAGAATGACCTCTCAGTAAATGACATTTGGTTAGGTCAACAAATGCTGCCCCTGTCAGCGATGCAGATATTCCAAGTAATAACAAAATTAAAAGTTAAATAAAGCAAAGAATGATGCAACAGATCAGAAACAATAAAGAACGAGAAAGTGCCAGACAAACTGAGCAAATTTGGCAGCCCCCTCACGTCGAGAGAAAAATAGAATTGGCAATTCGATTCTCATGACTATACATCAAAACTGAACTCAGTTGGGAAATAGTGTTATTGATGTTGGTGGCACCGACATCTGTTATGAAGGGGAGAAGGACTAAGTTGAATAGATGGAGAAAGAGAGATAGAGAGATAGACAGAAAGAAGCAAACAAAAGGATTGCTGATGATCAGGTGGTATGGAAAAAAAAATGAAATTAAGTCTTACTTATGTTTCTCCTGCTCCATATTACTGATAATCATGACCATGTAATGTATATGTCAATGTCCCTGTATAAAGTTATTTATGACTGTTTTTCTCTCTTCCCTGATTCGATCATCTTCCTTTATTCATTAATGGGATGCTGGGCCAATATTTAATTCTCTTTCCTCATTATCCTTTGGAAGGTTTTGATGAGCTGTCTTCCTGACCCACTGCAGTCCGTGGGCTGTAAGTAGTCAGTGCTGAGGTTCATGCCGCTTCATTTCTTTGAGGCTTTGAAGTGAGTGATATAACTGAGTGGCTGGCTTTGCCATTTCAAACTGCAACTGAGAGTTAACCACATTGCTGTGGGTCTGGAGTTACATGTAAGTCCGACCAGCTGAAGACGGTAGATTTACTTTCCTGAAGGGCATGAGGGTGCCAGCAAGGACAATCAACAATGGTTTCATTGTTTCATTTGAAACTTAATTCCTGATATTTTATTGAATTCAATTTCCAACATTTGCCGTTGTGGGATTCGGATCCGGTGTCTGGGTCATTACCTGATTCCCTGGATTCATAGTCAGAGATAATACAGCTCGAGCATCGCCTCCTCAGTATCTCCAGTTAACTCCAATGGCAACAGTGATGTTGTTGTTGGTGTGACTTTGCTTCATAACGCAAATAAATGATTGGCAAAAAATGCCATCCATCTCATTTTGTATTTATGAGAAGGCGAGATGATGGGAAGTGCTCTTGGTGAAAAGGAGCTAGATGTCCTTGATCATGGGGCAGTAACAGAATTCATACAGAGTTGTCGGTACTGGCAGGCGGCACTAGATTGGGTTGGGATATCTGCTCGGCATGGACGGGTCTGTCTGAAGGATCTGTTTCCATGCTGCTTGATTAAGAATGTTTGAGTAGTCTAGCCTCGTCCATAACAGACTGGGGGCTCATTGCTGGATTTTTAACAGCGAGTGGGAGGTGCTAGTGTCTTTGTTTTGTGTATTCGTTTGATTGGGTTGACAAAGCTTAGAATAGTAATGGCTATTTCAGTTGCCAAACGTTTCCTGGGTGTGCATGCAGTGACTTTGGAAATTTTTACGAAAAGTGAATAAGACCAAGTTGCAAAAATTAGCAGAGAAGCTGGAATTGGAACTGACTGCTTCTGTGAGGAAAGGAGAGGTAATTAAATCAGTAGCTCGACAATTAAACTTGCTGGAGACGCCATCAAAATCAGAGATGGCAAGAATTCAGTTGCAAATAAAACATCTGGCGGCACGGTGGCACAGTGGTTAGCACTGGCCTCACAGCACCAGAGACCTGGGTACAATTCCCGACTCAGGCGACTGACTGTGTGGAGTTTGCACGTTCTCCCCGTGTCTGCGTGGGTTTCCTCCGGGTGCTCCGGTTTCCTCCCACAGTCACAAAGATGTGCGGGTCAGGTGAATTGGCCATGCTAAATTGCCCGTAGTGTTAGGTAAGGGGTAAATGTAAGGGTATGGGTGGGTTGCGCTTCGGCGGGTCGGTGTGGACTTGTTGGGCCGAAGGGCCTGTTTCCACACTATAAGTCTAATCTAAGTCTAAGTCTAAGTCTAATCTAATCTTGAGTTAACGGCGAGAGGTAAGCAAAGGGCAGCCAAAATGAAACATTTGACTTTCAATAAAATGCAGAAGACGGGGGAAAAGAGAGAGCAGCAGAACAGAGAGTAAAAAGAAAGAATGGGAAAGGAGATAGCAGCAGGGGAGAGAGAAAGAGAGAGCTTTTGAACAGCAAAAACTGACACTTAAAAAGGAAAGTCAGTGTAAAAGGCTGGCGATAACGGCTGAGGGAGGGCTTTGTAAGGAAAAGAGTGCGGATGAGCAAGCCTCTAGTAGTCAGACGACTAGTGAGAATTTGTTTGAGTATGTTCGAGCATGGCCTCAATTTGATGAGAAGAATGTGATGCCCTTTCCATTTCATTTGAAAAGTTGGCTAAACAAATGCACTGGCCAGAGGCAATGTGGGTTTTGTTGATCCAAACGGAACTTGTAGGTAGGACTGGTGAGGTATTCACATCCATATCAGAGGAGGTATCTGGGGAGTCTGAGAAGGTTAAAAAAATCATTTTGTCTGCATAGGCAACCTTTCAGGAATCTAATAAGAGATCCTGGTCAAACCTACACTGAGTTTGTAAGAATCAAACAGACTAATCTTGATAGTTGGTTAAGGGCTTTAAATTTCAAGCAAAGCTATAATGCCCTTAGAGAGGTTAGAATTTGGAGAATTTCAGAAATTCAGTGCCTGACGTAGTGCAAACTCAGGTGGAAGAGCAGAGAGTCTAAGCAGCAATGTTAGCTGCTGAAATGGCTTTGATTATGAACGGGTCCATAAACTTGATTTGCTTTCCAGAATGAGTTCTGGTTTCTGAGGGACATAAATTGGAGCAAAGAGATATCCTCACGTGCAAAGGGAAAGGTAGATCACAGTGTAGATCATAAGGATAATTTACCACCGTAATAAAGAAAACCTTGAGGGGGACAAAGAAGTTAAAATACTCTGGTGTTTACATTGTAATAAAATGGGCCACACAAAATCACAGCCTTGGTGGGCTGGGAGAAAACCAGATGTCGGATAACCAGACAAGCCTGGACGTTTTGTTGGACGAGTAACAAAAAGCATAAGGGAAGTTAGGCAACTACCTCAGAGTGGACAAGATGATTAGTGGACATGCTAAATCTGCATAAAAAAATCTACATGAAAGTGTAAAGTTTATTCAAGTCGGTCAGGATTAATTGGTAAGGAGGTTCCAATATTAAGTGACATAGGATATTTTCAGTCTGTAATGCTGAGGGGTGAGGCTTTATGCAATCTTGAGAGATTATTGCCAGAAAATGTGCTGGTAACAGGAATTCATAGTGAGGCAAAAAATGCTCAGTTATGTAAAGTGAGGCTAGAGAGTCCAGACAAGAGTGTAGAATGTGTGGTAGGAGTACTGGACCCCTAACTCTCAGCTCCAGGAATAAAATTTGTCCTTGCAAATAATATAGCTGGTTCACTGGTAGGCGTGCTGCCTACTCTTGTTGAAAATCCAGTGGAGATGCAGGCAACAGAAGACCTGGAGAATGTTTATTCAGGAATTTTGCCTGATTACGTCATCAGAAGATCACAGTTGCACAGGGTTGATGCGGGATAAAAGCAGAGATAAGGAAGCTGACATAGAGTTATCCGAAATTTTCTTTTTGATCACATGAGTGAAACAGAGAAGGAGCTAGTAGGAAAACATGAAAATATTATGAGCTCTGCTAAGCTGATTGAATTACAGTAGAAAGATGAGGTGTTACAAAAGTTATATCAAAAGACATTGTTGTGTGTTATTACTTAATAAATAATGCCTTATTGCTGATATGGAGATCAGCTCACATTGAAGCAGATCAGACGTGGACAGAAATTCATCAAACTGTTTTGCCTGTTGGGGAGAGAAAGGAGGTGCTGTGAGTGGCACATGCGCTACCACTTGGAGATCATTTCGGGGTTAGGACATTACAGGCTGGAATACAGACATTTTCACTGGCCTGGACTACACAAAGATGTAGTTGAATTTTGCCAGACGTCTCAAACATGTCACACAGGCAGTAATAAAACCTGTGACTTTAATACCTATTCCAGCATTTGAGGAACCCTTCACAAGAGTCCTGATAGGTTGTGTAGGTCCCTACCTCAAACAATAAGTGGGAATAAGTATTTATTAACAATAATAGATGTGTCAACCAGGTTTCCAGAGGCAGACCCATTAAACAGCATCACAGCTAAAAGAGTTATAGAAAAAATGTCTTTTTTTTTGACTAGGTACGGACAACCAATAGAGATCTAGACAGATCAAAAGTCACATCCGAACTATTCAAGGAGATGATGGATAACTTGGGAATAAAGCAATTCTAATCTCCTGTGTACGATTCGGAATCACAGGGAGCATGAGAGAGATGGCATCAAACACTGAAGACCATGTTGAGGTTTTATGGTCAGGATTATCCAGGTGATTGTGATAAGGAAATTCTTTTGAACTATTTGTGATCAGAGACACACAGAATGAATCGACCAAATTCAGTCTATTTAAATTAATTTGTGGGCATGAAGTAAACGGACCATTAACATTGGTTAAGTAGAAATAATAAGTCAGAATTCAGAGACCACCCATTTGGACAATGTGTCAACTTTTAGAGAACGATTAAATAGAGCTGGAGAGTTGTGTAGACAGCATTTAAAAGTATTGCAGCATACAATGAAATAGGAGGTGGATCAGAAATCACGAATTCGCAAATTTGCAATTGGGAATAAGGTCTTGGTGTTACTTTCAGTAACAGTTGAGCCTCGAAAAGCAAGTTTCAGTGTACCATATCAAATTGGGAAGAAATTGAATGAGGGTAACTACTTGATACGGACTCCAGACAGGAAGAGATCTCACAGAGTGTGTCATGTGAATATGCTCTAAAGGTATTTTGATAGTGAAAGAAAGGAAGACGATAAGGTATTAATGATTACAGCACAGAAGGAAGAACCAAGTTCTGAGGATTCAGATTTGGACATTCCTCAAATCAAATTGAATAATGAGAAAGTTGTCAAAAATTGGGATAAATTATTGAGTTACCTTGCACAAGAAAAGCAAAGTGACCTGAAAGACTTATTGCTATCTCGTGGAGACATATGGGGAAAAACTGGGAAGTATGAACATAATTGTGTATGATGTAGATACAGGAGATGCTGTTCTGATTAAGCAACATCCTTCTAGGCATGACCGTCCAAATTGGCACAGGTTCAGAAGGAGAAGAGCACATGCTCCAAGATGGCATAGTCGAAGTGAGTTACACGGAGCTCACGTATCGTCATGGTGCCAAAGTCAGATGGGCCCCAACGGTCATGTGTGAACTATTACAAAGTCAATGCCCTTACAAAGACCGATGCATATCCAATTCCACGTTTGGAGAATTGTCTCGAAAAAGTGGGAGAAACTATTTACATTTCTAATTTGGATTAGAGCAGATGCTACTGGAAGAACCTCTGCCAGAGAGACCGAAGGCAATTTCAGCTTTCATAACGCTAAATGGACTATATCAGTTCAAAGTTGCGGTATTTGTTATGAAAAACGACCTTGCCACATTCCAGAGACTGATAATAAGGTCATTGCCGGATTACCCAACTATGCGGTGTACATTGATGGCCTGGTGGTTTTTAGTGACTCATGAAAGGAACATTTACAGCATTTATGGGACTTGGTAAATTGACTTCAGTAGGTATGCTTGGTGGAAAACCTAGCTAAAAGTGAATTTGAGAAAGCCCAAATCACGTTCCTGGGTCACGTTATTGGACATGGACAAATGGCCCCATGAAATTCGAAAACGAAAGTATTTGGGGATTGTTTCACACCGTCAACAAAAAGGAATATGCAGTGCTACGGTTCTTGGGATTGACTGGATTTTACTGAAAGTTTGTGCCAAACTTTAAACAGTGCGGCTGCTCCAGTCACCGAATTGTCGAGGGCAAGAAATCTCAGTGGACAGAGGACTGTCAAAAGACATTTTACAGCCTAAAAACTGTGTTAACCACTGCCCCCAGTATTTGCTACACTAGTTACATGAAGCCTTTCAAGATCTCTATCGTTGCCAGTGATGATGGTCTTGATCCGGTGTTCCTGCAGGAGGATGATGAGGGAATAGAAAGACCCATCGGGTATTTTTCTGGGAAGTCGAACGTTCAAAAGAAGTGTTCAACGGTGGAGAAAAAGACTTTAAAGTTGGTGTTGGCATTACACCATAACTGTGTTTATATTATCAGCAATGCATCTGAGATCACGGTATACGCTGACCACAACACATTGACATTTGTGGAAATTATTAACCACAAAAATGCCAGACTGTTTAGATGGAGCTTGTTGTTGCAGCCATTCCATCTGACAATTGTGCACGTGGCAGGTCTCGATAACGTGAAAACTGATGAGTTGTTGAGACTCGAATGAGATACGGAGGTGTTCGGTGGTGGGTTTACCACGGCCTGAATTTGCATGGGTTTGTGCATGTTAAAATTTTTGCAGTTAGTATAGTGTATCTGCCTGTTTTGGGAATACTAACTGGATTTGAAAAGCAACCTCTTTTAGCATTGATGGTTCTTTTTTTTGGAGGGGGGAATATGTCACAAAGCAAGTGTCTTTTTTGTCTAAAAGCTGTTCCTTGGCTCAAGGAGACTCTGTCCTTTTTTTTCAGAGGTACAATAAAATGGGGCCAAGCTCCGATCAGTCTGGTTTGGTACAGAGATGAAAAGGATTTTCAGAAGATTTAGCTGAACTAGCTGAGCTGAGCTGAGCAGTTTCAGTTTTGTTTAGAACTGGGAAGTTCAATTGGGAGCTGTGTGGAAACTCTCTCTCTTTTCTGACCTTCAACTTCAACATGGAAGTATGTTTTCCCTTTGTACTGGTTTTTATTGGGAGTTTGCTTATAGGGACAGTTATGAATATTCGGAACAGTATAACAAAGTCTAGCTGAATGGGTTGAATTCGATCGTGTTTCTTGATTCTGTTCTTTGTGTTTCATTGTGCAATTTTATGAATAAAGGTTTTGTCTGTTTTAAAATCTAGTAGTCAACCTAGCTAAATTACACAAGGTAATTTTCATTGTACACTTACCGAAGCAAATTGCAAAGGTCTGCTCTGGGCTGCCTGCCTATAAATGTTTTGAATAGTCTAGCCTAGTCCATAATACCTCGGAGTTGGAAGATGTCTCCTTGGGACTTGGTACAAAACAATCACTTTCCATCCTCATGATCAGCAAACCACGTTAACATAACACGTGTGTACCATTAGCAATGGAGCCAGGAGGAACAACATGGAGCAGTCTGTCTGTGCAGTCTATGCCTCATTGGTTTGTCGTGTTGCAGCAACAATAACATCCTCCTATTTCAGTGTAACAGTTTGGAGGGGCTGAATGGCTTCTTCTGTTCATGTGTCAGTGTCTCGAGGGAATGAATGTCTTCCTCCTGGCCCAAGGGCAGAGGTTCAAGGACTTCAGTGGGAATCCCATGGTTCCTGCCTACCAGCACGTTGTGCAGACTAGACTCTATCTTCCTGAGGTATAGGAGACAAACGGAAGGCTGAAAGAACACTGCAAGCCAGGGAGCATCATGAGCTGGGAAAGTCAACATTTCAGGTATAAACGTTCTTCAGAACTGGGCTGTGGTGGGGTGGGGGGATGTGGGGTTAGGGAGAGCTGCAGATAAAGCGGGAAGGGATTGGTTGGGGTGGGAGGCTACATCACTGAAATGGTGGGGGGGTGAGTGCGAATGGGTGTCAATGGATTTTGACCAGACAGAGAGTCGAGGGCTACACTACAAAGAATTGGGCATGAAGGACAAATTGTGATCGATTGCAGCTCAGCCCTGACTTACTGAATGGAAGGGCAGTTCTGAGTGGCTATGTTGCCTGGTTTTATTCCTGTATCCCCCAAAGTCCAGTCATTTTGTGGCCTCTTCCATTTACAATGTTACTGACTTAAAGTAGCTGAATAGACTGATCCTATTGCTGTGTAACTGGATACTGGTGCTGCATGATCTGGTTACAGTTTTATAGGCCCAAGGAGCTTATTGGCCTCCTCCTGTAATTGTATATCAGTCTCCCGGGACTGTAAAGCCCCATTCTGTTCTGCTGTAGCTGAAATCCATATCGACTAAATCTACTGCCCTTGGAGAAAGTGAGCACGGCAGATGTTGTAGATCAGTGTAGAAAAGTGTGGCACTGGAAAAACACGGCAGGTCAGGCAGCATCAGACGAACAGGAGAATCGATGTTTTGGATGCTCCTGATGAAGGACTTATGTCCGAAACTTAGATTCTCCTGCCCCTCGAATGCTTCCTGACCTGCTGTGCTTTTCCAACATCACATGTTGCGATATGTACTGCCACACCCAAGTCAATCTTCCTGGTCATATCATCCAATTAATTTAAGAAAATTGTCAGGCATAAACTTCCTCGCATAAAGCCACATTTACTATTCCTAATCAAAGCCTGTCTTTCTAAATGCATATATATCTTATCCCTCAGAACGTTGTCAAGTAACTTACCTGCCACGGATGTTAAACCTACTGGTCTGTAGTTCCAAGGCTTTTTTGTTCAGTTCTTCTTGAATAAGGACACAATATTTGCTGTCCTCCAGTCTTACGCGATGTCACCTGTGGTTAATGATGATCAACATTATAAGCCAGTGTCCCCGAAAATTCCTCTGCAGTCCCTTGAGGTGTTCTTTGATATATTGGGTAAGGGCCGTGAGATTTATCCACTTTCAAACATTCTAGTACATCAAAATCTCTTTTGCTATGATGTAGATTGTTCCTAAAATGTCACCACTAACTTCCTCAAGTTCTCAAGTCAACATGTCTTTCTCCACAGTAAACATAGATTAGAAACATTCGTTGAGGACTTCAATCATCTCTGATAGTTCCAAACATACTTGTCCACATTGGACTTTGAGGAGTCCTATTTTCTATCTAGTTACTGCTTTTCCTTTTAATACATTTAAAGTACCCTTTTGGAATCATCCTAATTTTCTCAGCCAAGGTTCTTTCTTGCCCCCGTTTCGCCGATTTCCTTCTTCAGTAAACTCCTGTATCTCTTTTATATCTCCAGGGATTCCCTTGATCCCAGCTGCCTGTACCTGAACCACGCCCCAAGTTCGAACATGAACCTGTGGATCAGTTTTATCCCTCTACATAGCTATTTGAAAATTTCGAGTTTTGCCCCTTCCTGGTTAGGACACTCAATATATTGCTTGTGGAAACTTTCCTGACGCATTAAACAGATTCAATCTCATCAAATCCCTTAACGCTCTGGCCGTTCCAGTCTGTATTAGAAACATTAAAATCCCCTATTTTGATTAACCTATTGCTCCTGCAGGTCTCCCCTCTCTCCCTGCATATTTGTTACTCTCATTCCTGTTGACTATTTGGGGGCTATTAGTACATCCCCAATCACCTCACCAACTCCTTCGAATTTCTTAACTCCACCCACAAAGCCTCAGTGGGTGATCCATCAGTTATTTTATCTCTGATTACTGCTATGGTACTCCCCTTAATGAGAAATGAAACTCCCCTCCCTTCCTTCCTCCATCTCTGTCTCACCTAAAGCACCTGTACCCTGGCACATTAAACTGTCAGTCCTTTCCATCACTTAGTCATGTTTGTGTAATGGCTATAATATACAGTCCCACCTACCTATCCACGCCCTGAGTTCATCGGCCTTACCTGTAGGCCTTCTTGCATTGAAATAGATGCAATTTAATCCAAAAGACAGTACTTTCTCTCTGTCGTTTTCCAGCTAACCTTACTATTTCTGATTACTGTATCACCTTCCAGCCTCGCACTTGCCCCCTTGCTCTTGAGGATACCAGCCCCTGCCAATCTAGTTTAAACCCACCCTGTAACACTAGCAAAACTGGCAGCCAAGATATTGGTGTCCCCTCCAGTGCATGTCTTGGATGGTAATCTCCCTCTCAGGAGATTACCACGGTCAAGGTGTTTTTGTTAAATGTTTCTCCCAGCTCTCTGTAATCACGCTGCAGGGCCTCGCCCCTATTTCTACGGGTATTATTTGTGCCAATGTGCATAATGATTTCTGGCTGCTCCCCCTCCCCCTTGAGAATGTTCTACAGCCATTTAGAGATATCCTGGACCCTAGCAGCTGGGAGGGTCGTTTGTGGCCACGGAATCTCCGATCTGTCCCTCTCACAATCAACCCTCCTATCTTTAACGTCCTGTTTACGTTTACCCTTTCCCGCTGTGCGCCAGAGGCAGTGGTAGTACCACCAACCTGGCTACTGCTGCTTTCCCCTGATCGGACAGCGCCCCCAACAATCCAAAATGGTATACTTGTTTCTGAGAGGAATGGCTACAGGGGATTCCTGCACTCGCTGCCTACTCCCTTTGCCATTCCTGGTGGTCACCCAACTACTCTCTGCCTGGAACATGACAGGAAGCAAGGAACGCCTGTTGGATTAAATTGTGTTTATTTAAATACAACAGGACTGACAGGTAAGGCTAATGAACTCAGGGCGATGAACGTTTGACTGGAATGTCACAGTCATTAATGAAACATAACTATGGGCGTGTCTTAGGTGTGGCCACCACATTAAAGCACTCATCTATGCAGATCTCAGTATCTCGGATGACACTGAATGCATCCTAAATTAGATTACCTACAGTGTGTAAATATGCCCTTCAGCTGAACACGTCCGCTCACTGACCCGCAGAAGAGCAGCCCACCCAGACCCATTCCCCTACACCCATGAGAAAACCCATCCAGCACCAAGAGAAAGCCCATCCAGACACGGAGAGCATGTGCAAACTCCACACAGAGAGTTGCCCGAGGCAGGATTTGAACGGTGGTCCCGGGTGCTGTGAGGCAGCAGTGCTAACCACTGAGTCACCGTGCCGCCCAGCATAGCTGCCCTAACATGATCTCCCAGGAACTGAAGCTGGGTGCAGTGCCCACACATGTAGCCATCAGGGCCGGTGGAAATCTCCCTGAGCTACCACTCTCCCTGATCTCCTGACTGATGTAACAATAAAGTGAAAAGGACTTTATTTGAGTTGACCGGTAATTTTTGCTGAGCTGCTGTTGTCCAAAGACTTTCTGTTTACACTGCTACAACGGCATGTCTCTCTATCCCTCCACATTTAGATTTGGTCAGGGAAGGAAGACTACAGTGATGTAGTATTTGGGCTTTCAGCACTCCTTGACAACTGACCCCTGACTACCTGCTCCCCAGTGCAGGTCTCTGCTTGGCCTTGTAGAGTGTCTTGCTGAAGTCTTCCTTCTGTTAGTGGTGACTGTGTCGATGCAAATCCTCACCCCGATAGGTAATCCGTATTGTTGCAGTCCTCTGGTACTTTCGGTCTGTTAGTATTGCATTTATGAATTCCTTGAATCCCTCGATAGCATTCCAAATTGTGTCTCACACCATAGCGAGAGAGGTTGATGTTCTTGTGAATACAGGGCTATTGGAAAAGTACACCATTAGACATAGGGGCAACAGTATGTCCATCCTCTCACTGAGTCTGCTTTTCCTTCGATTAGGTTATATTTATTTTGATAATCCCTCATTCGACTTTCCTGCGATTTCCCTGTAACACGTGTATAAACATCTGTCTGTCTCAGCCTTGAAGAGATTTAATGGTCCAGTCTCAACAGCCCTCCGAATTTTCTACAATTGTTTCCCTCTCACTGATGTGAGACTTGGTGGCCTTTAATCTGGCGATTTGTCCATTCTATCTTGCATAAACTTCTAATTCTTCCTCAGCTCCTCCAAACTGAAGACCGATTCGTCGGATGTGTTTAACATATTCTCTGGCTCTGTGAACACGCTGTCCCCTTAGTCCCTGATACTCCCATTTTTTTTCTGCGTTATCTTCTTCTCCTTAATAAATAAAAAGAAATCACTTTGGATTCTTGCTAATCATATCCGCTAATGTTTTATCAGCCCTCCTTCTGCTCTTCCACTGACTTTTTAAATTTAACCCTGCACTTTCTATATTCTTTTAGGACCTTCATTGACCTGCTCACTTGGTACCTGCTTTAAGCTTCTCTTTCCTTTTTCATCCTGTTCGGAATTGGTGTCGACATCTGAGGTTCTCTGGGCTTGTTTTCCTAAATTTTATCTTCGATGTAACATGCTGGGCCGACACTGTCATCAATTCCATTTTATTGAAATGATCCCCCAACTCCCGCCCCACCTTGTTCTGCTACAGTTTCACCCAGAAGCGACTGAACTTTGGTCAGATACTGTCATTTTTTTCCCATAAAATCTGTCTCCCCATTTTTGGGGTCTTTTCCTTAGCAAAGTCAAAATGTGTGATATCACGGTCACTGGTCCTATAATGCTGTCCCACTCCTGCCTGGAACAGCTGACTGGATTCGTTCCCCACAGTGAGGCCCAGCACTGCACTGCCCATTGTTGTATCTGCTCGATGTTGATATAAGAAGATCTCTGGAATAAATTTCAAAGCACTTGCCCCTCTTAAAAAAGTTATCACTGCCCTAATGAATGTTTGGAATTGACATGCCTGAATATAATGATCCTATTATTGTTTTTACACACCTCAATAACTTGGTTATATACCTGCTCCCGTCTTTCCTTTATCTGGGGTTCTAATAATATATCCCTAGCAGTGTTTCTGGCATGGTTTTGATCCTGAGGTCTAACCACCAAGCCTCATTAGAAGATACTTTCAAGATATCGTCCCTTCTTACGCCAGTAACTGACTCCATCATTAATAAGGCAACACCACCTCCTCGTTGACCCTCTCTCCTGCCCTGACTATAGTTCTAGAACTGCTGAAAATGTGTTGCTGGAAAAGCGCAGCAGGTCAGGCAGCATCCAAGGACGAGGAGAATCGACGTTTCAGGCATGAGCCCTTCTTCAGGCTCATGCCCAAAACGTCGATTCTCCTTCACTTTGGATGCTGCCTGACCTGCTGCTCTTTTCCAGCAACACATTTTCAACTCTGATCTCCAGCATTTGCAGCCCTCACTTTCTCCTGTAGTTCTGGTACCACAAAGTATTGCGTTGCCAGCCCTGACCTCCCTCAAACACAGGTCAGAAACAGCAAAAATGTCATACTTCCACATGTCACCTCGTTTCCTTATCATATCTGTCAGTCTGATAATATTACCAGCATTAAGGTAAAGCACATCCAACTTGGAATATATCACTTGGAAAGCTCTGTACCTCGGGGTACTTCAGTCATTCATTGTTCGTTGTTAACCTGTCCAGTTCATGAACTAAAACTGTAAATCTCGGACTGAATGAATATTTGTTGAATTTCAATTTCGTTTTTAGTAAATGTATTCATCAAATGCAACTTTCCAGAACTGAACAGTCAGCTCCAGATACAACGAGTTTCTGCTGATTAGTTCCCTGTTCAGTGTGCAGAGGGGACAGACCTCAGTGATGGAGAACGGGCGTACTCGTGAACAGAGTCGAAAATTGTGGCGTTGGAAACGCACAGCTGGTAAAATAGCATCCAAGGAGCAGCAGAGTCAATGCTTTGGGCACCTGCCCTGCCCGTGTTTTCCATTCCATAATATACAGGATATTGGGAACCATACTTGCTCAGGAAGGCAGCACTGTACAGAGCCCTGAAATGGAAAGCAGTCAATCAGTTGTTTGGACAGGGAGTAAACAAGTTGAAGTGAAATACAGACTGATTGATATACAAACATAAGGATAGATAAATCCCTCAGCCAGAAGGGAAACGCCCTAGGTTACTACAGGAAGAGAGGGAAGAGATTTCTTCGCCTTTGGCGGTGGTTTTTGCGTCTTCACTCTCCATTGGAGTAGTGTCGCATGATTGGAGGGTGGTAAATGTTACTCCCTTTTTCAGGCAAGGTAACAGGGATTGTCCTGAGAGTGACAGACTAGTCAGTCTTACATCAGTATTGGGCAAAGTATTGGAGAGGATTCTGAAAATCATTGTTTGATTAGAAATAGTCAGCATGGTTTTGTGAGGGTCAGGTCATACCGCAGAACTCTTACTGGATTATATGAAGATGGGATTAAGCACACTGAAGAAGGCAGAGCAGTGAATGCCGAGTGCATGGATTTTAACAAGGTGCTTGATAAACTTCCATATGGTAGTTTCATTCAGTAAGTAAGAAGGTATGGCATACGGGGAGACCTATCTGTCTGGATACAGAATTGGCTAGCCCATAGAAGACAGAGGGTGGTGGTAAATGGGAAGTATTCAGTGTGGAACTAGGTGAGCAGTAGGGATCGATTCTGGGACCTCTGCTGTTTGTGATTTTGATGAATAACTTGGATGACAAAGTGGAAGGATAGGTTCGTAAGTTTGATGATGTAACACAGGTTGGTGGAATTGTGGATAGTGTGGATGGCTGTTGTAGTTTGCAACAGGACATTGACAGGATGCAGGACTCGGCTTCTAAGTGGCAGATCGTGTTCGATATGGCAAAGTGGGATACGATCCATTTTGGAATGTCGAATTTGAATGCAGAATAAAGGTTAAAGGCAGGATTCCTACATTGTGGAGGAATGGGGGATCATATGGTCCATGGCGTAGCTCCAAAACGTTGCTACCCAGGTTTGTGGAAGGATGTGGAAGCTTTAGAACGAGTGCGAGGAGGTTTACCAGGATGTTGCCTGGAATGTAGGAAGATCGTATGAGGAAAGGCTGAGGCACTTGGGGCTGTTCTCATTGAAGAGAAGGTTTAGGGGAGATCTGATAGAAGTGTATAAGATGATTAGGGGTTTAGATAGGTTAGATACTAAGAACCTTTTACCGCTAATGGTCAGGTGTTACTAGGGGACATAGCTTTAAATTAAGGGGTGGTGTATAGGACAGATGTTAGGGGTAGATTCTTCACACAGCGGGTTGTGAGTTCATGGAATGCCCTGCCCGTATCAGTGGTGAACTCTCCTTCTTTATGTTCATTTAAGCGGGCATTGGATAGGCATTTGGAAGTTATTGGGCTAGTATAGGTTAGGTAGGACTCGGTCGGCGCAACATCGAGGGCCGAAGGGCCTGTACTGCGCTGTACCCTTCTATGTTCTATGTTCTATGTTTATAATGTTGTTAAGAAGGCATTTGATGTGGTCATTAGCCGAGGGATTGAGTTTAAGAGCTGCGAGGTTATGTTGCAATTCTATGGAGCCCTGGTGAGACCACACTTAGAATATTGTGATCAGTTCTGTTTGCCTCTTAATAGGAAAGATGTAGAAGCTTTGGTGTGGGTGCTGAGGAGATGCTGTCTGGACTGGAGGGAATGTCTTACAAAGACAATGTGAGGGAGCTGGGGTGTTTTCCTCATTGGAACGAAGATGAATGGAAATTGACTCGACAGGGGTATTCAAGATGATGAGAGGCATAGTAGATTGGATAGCCAGAGACTTTCTTCCAGGGTGGAAATGACTCTCGAGGCGGTGTGATTTTAAGGTAGGTTTAGGGGAGATGTCAGAGGTAGGTTCTTTAAACAGAGAATGTTGGGTGTGTGCAATGATCAGCCAGTAGTTGTAGTAAAGCCAGCTATGTTAGGGATATTTAAATGGATAGGCACATGAATGATAGTAGAATGAAAGGTATGTAGGTTAGTCTGATCTTTGAGTAAGATAAAAGGTCGACAGAACGTCAAAGACCGAAGGGCCTGCACAGTGCTGTATTGTTCTGTACTGTTCTATGTTTCCAGTTTCAGCCAGCTTGTGGATTGTCATCAATTGTTGAATGTGTGAGGGAGTGATGTGTGTGAGATCAGGAAGCTTTGGAGGGTGTAAGGCCAAAACCTCCAGTTATGGTGCGCATTGTTACAGTCACCTGAAAGCCAGTATAATATGTGTGGTTACTTAAACCAGACAGAATCCGCCAAGCTCAGTTATTCATCTGATTTGTGAATTGCCGTTTGCTGCTGGTTACTTCACATCCATTCTACTGTGTGATCCATGTAGTAATCTCTGACCATTCACAGAGATGTACATTTTTATTTTGATACTGGATAATGTGAAGGTGACATCTATTGGATATGGCTTTAGAGGTTTCTTTGTAAGACATAAGGCACTGCAATAGATTGTCAACTTGTAAACGTCTTCACCCATGTCTGGTCCGGGGTGCATGTGTATGGAATCTTGGAGGCAGGTCGGATTTCATCACTATAGGTAACTTGTATGGTGAGATTCTGGCTCTCCGGGTCAACACGTCTGCTCTCTGGGCCAGGCTCTGACTGAAGATGAATTTTAAAACGTGGTTGTTGATCAGCCATTAGTATTTAACATGGACAACATTTGTACATACACTGAGACCAGTAGTCAACGGTTGGCGGATTCTCCCGCTGCCCACGATGGATTCCAAATTATTTGTTTTGAAGTATTGTTTGACTGACTGCCCTGAACCAGGTTAGAAGCTCAATGCACAGATTTTGGAACAGGCCATTGAGTCTCTCTGTGTCACAGGCAGCTGTGAGGTCCAATAACACTGCAAATGATTTCAGATCTATTTGAAGCAAATTTCAGCATAGATCATTGCAAGGTGTTAAGTTTCCTGTACAGAACAATAATCGGATGTTTGCTATATTTCATGAATTGGACAAAAATAAGATGTGAACGATAATCATTCAATTGAACTATAATCTCTTTAATCAATTATGTTGATTCTATATTTATGGAACTAAAATATAAACTCCTGCCAAGATTTTCTCACACAGAAATAAAGTATGTACATTTTATTTTAGCGAATAAAGAACATAACTCTTGTGATCAGAATTACACACACAATGTCAGGATTCAAAGCAATGTTTTGCCATTCCAATATGTTTAAAGTGGTTGGCTTCTGAATGATCACATGTTCAGGGTGAGCAAACGGCTGAACATACAAATAGAATTAGCGTTCTTATACATTTATATATAATCAATCAGTTTAATTACTCACTGAACTGTACGATCTTCAGCTATTTGCCAGCAATTTTAAAATGGCAATTATTCTACATGGACTGTGAATATTAAACTAAATAAAGTATTTTTGTTATCGAATTTTAGTGAATAATAATTTGAAAACTTCCAGTTTTTAGAATGAGTGATGTTTAATATGAAACGTGGAGAGTGAGAATAAAGCAACGAACATAATATCGTTTCAATGAAAAGTCAGAGCTTTCCAAAGAGTTTTGTTACAAAGCAATGATATATTTGTTTTAGTAATTGGAATACAACGTGTAAAATATTCATGTTCTGAGTAATAATTAGACATCATAATGAAGCTGACCTTGCAATACTTGCATTTTAAATGCTTATGCTGCACCAAATAATCAGATATTTGCGAGCAATTACACAGTGAAATAATTGGATACCGACTTTTATTCACAGCTGGCACATGATAGAGTACAAAACTGTAAAGTTCAGGAGGAAGCGATCGGCCATTATGTATACATCAGCTCCAAAAATGTCTCCGAATCACCCCCCACAATTTGCCAGTCCTCTCACTGTTGCCCATAAATTAATACTTTCCAAATGTTTATCCAGTTCTCTTTTGAATCTTCATCCACAACTTTCCCAGACAGTCAACTCCAATTCGTAACAACTCTCTAAATAAAGACGTTTTTCCTTTTTTTCACTCGGGGCTCTTTTGCTGACAACCTTGAAATTAGAATCCCTTGATGCTGTAATGCCAACTAATAGAGTATTCTTTTTCTACTCTGCAATATTTTTCATACTTTTGAGCACCGCAATAAATTCACATCTTTGTCTGTTCTGCTCCAGGAATAATAAGCCTTGTAAGAACTGTAACAAAGACTACAACAGAAAAAAAGCAGAAAACTAATGGCCAGAATATGTGAACATCAACTAGCTACAAAAGACATGATCCCAACACCAATTTCTTACGGACTGATGAGGAAGTACGCCACTTTGACTAGGTCTGCATATCCATTATAGGACAGGCCAATCAGAGACAAGCACAAGAATTCCATGAAAAATGGCATTCGAACCGGAACTCCATCAACAACCACATTAATTTTGACTCCATCTACAATCCTCTGAGAAAAAGGGCCGGAAATGACATCATCGACACAGGAAATTGCATTTTCAACTCAATGAAACCGAAACATTTAAATAGAAAGTAGGAGTTAACACCAGCACTTCACTGGAAGCTCACTTCCTGAGTACAGTCAATGGAACAAACTAGAATCGATATTTCACTTTCTAAACACGCACATACACACACTCTGCAATTTCAAGTTGTCCAGCTATTAGTGTAACTCATGACAAAAGGAAAAAAGAGACATTGTCCAAAATGTGATTCTGCTTCTGAAGATATTCTACTCACACAAGCTGCTAGCAATGGGATTTAATCCTGAGACAGTTGGATTTGGCTGAATTCCCTTTGCATTAGGCAGTGAGGAGGTTCCAATGGATTCTGGTCAGGGATCACCTAAAGGTGAGCACAGTGTCTTTGTGGTTAGCAAGGCCACCTCACAGCACCAGGAACTTGGGTTCGATTCTGGTCTCGGGTGACTGTGTGGAGTTTATGCCTTGTCTGTGTGAGCTTCTAATGGTTGCTCCAGTTTCCTCCCACAATCCAAAGCTGTGTAGTTCAGGTGGATTGATCAAATTGTCTGTAGTCTTCGGACATTTCTAGTTGAGGTGAACTTGTCAGGGAACGGTCCTGGGAAGTTTACTCTTTGGAAGTTTGGTATGGACTTCTTGGGCCAAAGGCCCTGTTTCCACACTGCAGGGATTCTATAAAAATAAAAATGGTAACGATGACAGTAGAGGTTTTGTTTTCGCTCGTGCGCATTTCTGTGATGGGGAATAATGAAGGAGAGAGAATGCAATGGGCCGTTCCTTCTCGGGCAGATGACATTTTCTCTCCCTCTCTGAGTTGAATCACACAATAATGTCATCCTCTCCCAAACTGGACCATGTGAGGTCTCCTTGTACATTGACTAAAATATGTCTCCATCACATTCCCTGTTCCATGTCGGAGTATCATTGCTGCTGTCATACACAGAGCCATACTCTTAGCAGAAAATAGTCTCAGTCAATTTGAAGATATGTTTATATGTCCCTGCGTCATGAAAAAATAAAATGTGTAATGTATTCAGAATGCCTGCGTTAAAATGAAAGCAATTTTTAAAACAAATACAGGAATCGTTGGAAAAGCTCAGCAGGTCTGTCAGCATCCAGATGCCTTTTATATGATGTAGTTGTACCAGCCTCCATCACTTCCTCTGGCAGCTCATTCCATGCACACGTCCCCCCCACACCCCCCCCACCCCCACCACCTTTAGGCCTCTTCAAAATCTTTCCTGTCTCACTTTCCACCAATGACCTCTAGTTTTGGATGCCTCTAACCTGAGGAAAACCCTGACTACTCACCCTATCCATGACCGTTCTGATTTTATAAACCTCTCCTGCTGAGAAATGTGACTCCAATCAACACGAATTGATTGTCATCCTGGGCCTAAGTTCTGAAGTGCAATACTGACACTTCTTCCTTCTCCATCAGGTCACAATTCTAAATCCATTTTAATCGGTTTGTTCAGCTGTATTATGAAACACTTTTGTGGGATTTACACCTAGACCTCTGTGCCCTGAGGTAGGGAAACTAGCACCATTCGGCAATATCCAGAAAGCTGTAAAATTATTCTCCTGTGTGTTTTCTCATCAGCCCGTTCTGTCATGCTGTGACATACCTCTACAACAGGCAGGACTTGAATCCAGGCCTTCTTGCCCAGAGCTAGGAACACTACCACACAATGTCAGGAACCGGAATCAAATCCAGAGCTCTTGCTCGGAGGCAGGGACATTACCGATTGCATTACCATTTAAAGTGCCAGCTTTCAGCTTGGTGTGGATTTATTATAATCAGGTTACCATTACTGAACAACACTTTGTATTATTAAACAGATGCAAGATATTTGTCTCAACTGTAGGATATTGAGTGCACGTGCTGTGCCATCGAAATTAATTTGAATGTCTTTAATTCCTATTATCTGTAGTCTGCAATATTGGGGAAAAACATCCTGCAGACACACTCTGCACAATGAAGAGTCTCGAACAGATTTTCATTACTGAACACCAGAGATGAAGACAGAGCGTAATTTCTGGCCCCAAAGCACCGATCAGTATTACCCAAATCTCACGTGCGACTACCCTCTTCCTCAAACCAGGAAATGATACCAGGCCGCTGATAACTGTCCAGCCTCTCCACCCCACTGACTGTGTCTGCAATCCGTCCCTCCTCCCCCTAACCACACAAGGCAAACCAAGCTCAGGGCCTTTGTGAAACTCAAGGCCGGTGTGTGCAGGCTTCCTGGAGAGGGGGGAGGTTACTTTCAATTGAAGGGGGAGGGGGAGTTGGCTGTAATATCACACACTGGGCTGAGGGGTGGCAGATGGATTTCAATTTGCATTAATGCGAGTTATTGGATATTGTAAATCAAACAAGGGCAGGACTATACAATTAAACGTAGGGCCTTTGGCAGTGTTGTAGAACAGCGACCTCGGCCATCAGGTATAATTCTTTAAAATTTGCATCTCATATAGATAGCGTGGTTAAGAAAGTGTTTAACACACTTGTCTTCATTGGTCAGACCTTTGAAGTATCGGAATGGGGATGTCATGTTGAGGTTGTACAGGATTTGGTGAGACCCCTACTGGAATGCTTTGTTACCCTTCCCGCTCATTCTATAGGCACACCATCCTCTGGGTGAAAAAGTTGTCACTTTTTAATGTTTCCCCTCTCACATTAAACCATGCCCTCTAGTTTTGGACTCCCCGTACCCTTAGAAAACACCTTGACTATTCACTTTGATACTACTGACCTTGACAATATTAAGCTGGAGAGGGTTCAGAAGAGATTAACCCGGATGTTGCTAGAAATGGAGGGAGTGAGCTAAAAGGAGAGGCTGGATAGACTGAGACTTTTTTCACAGGGGAGTATGAGATTGAGGGGTAACTTTACAGAGGTTTATAAAATCATGTGGGATACAGATAAGCTGAAGGGCTGATGTCTTTTCCCTAGAGCTGGGGATTCAAACTGAGGGATATTTTAAGATGCGAGGAAAAAAGATTTACAAAAGTCATGAGAGGTAATTATTTTATACAGAAGCTGGCTTGGATGTGGAATGAACTTCCAGAAGATGAAAGCAGGGACAGTTACAATGTTTAAAGAACATTTAGATCAGCACATGCATAAGTAATCAGTTTGGATGGTTTTCATCCTCTGCCAATGCCTGTGCAGTGGCGTGGGGAGGCCAGCAGAGGGTGGCATTGCATCACTTTAAACACAATAGAGACTGCCAGACCTGCCCCACACAGACACACAGAGACACACACGGGAATGGTTAGGGCACTGCGTGAAGCTCATCTGGTAACTTAAATGAAACATAAAGAAATGCTCAACTCACTTCGTAAAATGTTTAAATCTGAGTGACAGAGAACTCCCAAATTCCACTGTTGAAATAAAAACATCAATTTATTTTATAACTCTGAAAGTGAACATTTTCCATCAACTATTCACAGCTCTGAGAGCCCGGATCTCTTAACTGCCTATTACCGCACTCCAATTCTATAGCAGATTACTATTTCAAAAAGACACTGATCAAAATTACATCAACGTAATTTCAAAACCACACAGCAGCTGTTGTTTTCGATGTTTTCTTTCAGTCGTGGATCTCCCTATGTTATCTTCTTTCTTTTTCCTGTGAATATGTTTCATATGAAAAGGTACTTTCCATAGAAATTGTTTTCCGAATCCTTGGATCTGCGTTGATGGCATTTGCTGTGTTTGCAATTTTCAAAATGCCTGTATTCTTAATATCCATAGCATCAGATCATTTATCGAAAACCAATAAATGCAAACTTTATTTGGTTTTAGCTTCCTGGGGCATAATTGAAACTGATCGGTAACATTTGAATTGTTGTCGAAAGAGCAAACAACTCAGGGATCTATTTCACAGCCAAATGTGACATATTTTCAGTTGTCCTTGACACTCTGAGTCTGCCATCCTCTCCTATACACTGGTGCTTGGAAGCTCTCAGTTCAGTACAGTATTCACTCTCTCTGTTAAAGGTACAGTACACAGTTGCAAATTCATAACATTAATACCATGATGTCAATGAAAACAAGCAGAGCATATCCGGATTTCTCGTGCCCCATGGTTTGTCAATATTTCATTCACTGTGTCAGGTTGGTGTAAGGATTTTTGTTGGTC